>NC_064626.1:97726681-98029711 GCF_023864275.1 Schistocerca cancellata
TCTAAACCCAATGGAGAACTATGGGACTGTCTCGATCGGGCTGTTCGTGCCATGGATCCTCAACCGAGTTAAGACCTAGGTCTGAGTAGTGCACTGAAAATAAATGCGTACTTCTGGAAGTACTAATTATGAAGCTAGCCAACAGCACTACATCCTGTGCCATTGGAAAACGGCTTGTGAAGTGCAATAAGCGATAGTAAGCGTCTGGTAAGATTTTGTACAGGCATATTGAGTGTAGGAGAGTCGTGTTTACATTTTCATATGCTTATATTCATCTTCAGCAAACTACTGTGGTGTGCATGGAATTGGGTATTTCCCGCCCTACTGTACCACGTGTTACGATTCCTTCCCCTTGCATTCGAGTATGACTGCTCAAATGCCTCTATTCTGCCTTTTTTTGTAACCATATATATTTATTTAAATATATTAACAACGATTCATTAAAAAAACATTTTATTCTATTAACCTATTATATTCCTAGTGATGGTTAACATTACCGTCATTTTATAGATTTTCGTTTGTATATTCTTTTCTTTTTCGTTTTTCTCTTATTGTTGTTCGTTGAACCCTTTTACATGGCCGTTTGTCGTTTTTTTTGGGGTAAAACATTGCAGGACAGGCATAATTTATATGTAGCATCGATACATTGATTTTGAGTTCATGTTTCTGTATGTAATGCACTTGTGGTGCCACAGGCACATCGTGCATTTTGGTTTGATCTCTTCCTCTAGTTTGCACTGTTATTGTGGTGTCACCGCCAGACACCACACTTGCTAGGTGGTAGCCTTTAAATCGGCCGCGGTCCGCTAGTATACGACGGACCCGCGTGTCGCTAGTGTCAGTGATTGCAGACCGAGCGCCGCCACACGGTAGGTCTAGAGACACTTCCTAGCACTCGCCCCAGCTGTATAGCCGACTTTGCTAGAGATGGTTCACTGACAAATTACGCTCTCATTTGCCGAGACGATAGTTAGCATAGCCTTCAGCTACGTCATTTGCTACGACCTAGCAAGGCGCCACTATCAATTTGCTATTTATCTTGTGATGCATGTACCGTCAGACCGATGTTCACCAATCATGGATTAAAGTTAAGTATTCCAGAAGCTCCGTACTTTATTTACTAGACTCAACTCCTTTAACTGTTCCAGACCTCACGCCAGCCTGCGTGAGCTTAAACGCGTGCCTTTCGGCTACCAATCATAGTGGCTTGGCTGTCTTGCCAAGTCACAACAGTTATGTGGGACAGTATGAGGGAACATCAACATGATAGATGGAGCAGAAGTGGAAGAAACTTTTTTACATATACTACAGATTGTACATAAATTGAAGAAGAGAGAAAATTATGTCATATTATGCCTCCGGTTCTCGAAACTTATTATGTTGGTTTTTCTGGGATAATTGGTATCTATATATCTCGAGGTGTCTGCCGGATCAGGTTTTCCAGTATCTTAATCACGATACCCCGTGAGCTGGGCAGTCCTGTAACCATTCCTGCTGCCTTTCTTCGTTTGCCATTCCTCGTATGTATTATGTTTTTCCTATTGATAGAAGTCTCATTCATATGAACAACATTCTAGAATGAAATGATAATTAAGTCAAGACCCTGCGCTGTCGACAGGCGTTGTTATACATCAACTGGGACAGTTGAAAATGTGTGCCCTGGACGGAACTCGACCCCAGGATATCCTGGCAGACGCTCTATCCATCTGAGCCACCGAGGGTACAGAGGATAGTGTGACTGCAGGGACTTATCCCTTGCACGCTCCCCATGAGACCCACATCCCCAGCTTAATGTCTACATACTACATTCGTAGTGTCCCTGCTCATTACACTCATTACTCGCGGCAGACAATCTTACCGACTCCCGTAAGAGTTCTGGGAATACGTGTGCATCCGCACAGAAGAAGAAGGTCAATGGCCAGTTAGCCTCAACTATATGAAGATTATATCTGTTCTTTCGGATATCTCAGAAAGAAGGAAGATATCATCTTCATACATTCTAGAATGGATCGAATAGGTGTTTTGTAAGCGATCTCCTTTCTAGATGGATTACATTTTAACAGTGTCCTAGTAACGAAACGACGTCTGATACCTGATTTACCCTTGACTGGGCCGATGTGATAATTCCATTTCACCTTCCCAGCAATTGCTACACTTTGGAATTTGTATGAGCTCACTGATTCCAGTTGTGTCTCACAGTATATTTAAAGCGAGTTGTCAATCTTTGCGCTTCCCTAAATCTTATGGTGAACTAAATATTTGTGCCGTTTTTTTTAGTACTTAGTTACAGATAACTGAATCACATGCACAAAATCAGAGACTAGTCTCAATATCGTCTGCTAAGTCATAAATCAGTAGCTGTTCAAAATTCCAAGCTGAATGTTACTTTCAATAACAACAGCAACTCGTTGTTGCCATAAAAGAAACAAGGGACACCACCAACATTTTACCAGTTACAACATCTCATGTTATAAAAAATGTCGACAAGACATATGAAAGATGTAATCAGACTTGTAAATCCTTTGGTTCCCTGGATGTGTCAAGTTTCATTTAAATGAGAGCTTTCCGTCTGATATAAATCGTCTCAATTTAAAAAGAATCAAAGCAAAATTCCTTGCCTCTTTTCATTCCAGCAATACATTGTCAAGCAATTCAGTCACATTTTACACTCAGATTAGAGTCAGTTTGACATTCAAATCGTTTACATTTCAAGTTTAACTCACTCGAAATCTAGCAGAATGTGGACAAGGACGTTTGCTTTCAACTGCAATGGAATAACAGTGCATGTGTAGGTAATTTCTTCCTTTTCTTTCATCTAGACACTTGTAGATATACTATTGCATGTACTGGATACGGGCTAAGACGATTTCTGCGTGCTGTGCCATCCGCACAACAACAAGGGGTCCAACAGAAGAATCATTCCAACCCCTGCTGGTTTGCGTCTGTCTCTGGTGCCGGACTCTGGGTAGGGGAGGACGCATGCTGCACATAGCTGTGCATCGTGCTCTGTCGGCTTCCTAGACAGGCTTTTCATCCAGGATCACACTCTGAAACGCTTTTCTGTTAAGAATGTCGGTGAATCGTTTCCCTGGCTTAAGGGGCTCCGGAACGCCCTATACTTGCAATGTTAAAATAACGCTTATAAATTACATCTTTCCTCACAAAGTATTTGAGGTAGGAAGTTGAACTTTTTACAGATTATTTATTGGCATATGGGCTGCAACTTAACGCAGGGATTTTACAAAATTTTAGTTCAGTTATTAAAGATGATTTTTTTTCAATTGTAATGAAAATTCACAACATTTTTTTGAAATTTTTTATTTATATATTCAAAAATATACAGTTTTTTGGAAAAAGGCTGTGTTAAATTATGCAGAAGGTACTGTGTAACATTTACTGAAAGTTTGAAACAAATATGTTTGGAAGATCCTTAAAAAACATGTAATTAGTATGAGAAAATAAAAGTTTTGGGAATCGAGCGACAAAGATTGGATTAACTTTTTAGTGCATTCCAGGTCCATAGGATGGATTATCTTCATCCTCTGCAAACTCCTCCTCCAGCTTCCTCTTGTTCGTCCTCCTGTTTACTCTTGCTTGTATTTCTAGACTCTTTACAGCCCTGTCTGCAGCCCGAAGGCGTTCCTTGTCTAAAGCAAGCATCGCTCGTACCATGTTAGAATGTTATTATTTACAGTAATAACACATACCTTTGGCTTTCCAACATTTCTCCTTTTCTTAAAAGCCTTCAAAGGATTTCTAATAACTTTACTTTTACTCATTATTATACTTCAACAAAACAGAGACTCAAGAAACAGAATTAATTACGAATATTTTCGAGATAACGACAGAGTAAATAAACATGAAACAATCGACAATCACACCAGCGATATATATTGAACCATCACAGGTTAGCCACAACACATACTTTATCTCACGTCACTAAAATGTACCTGATGAACACGGACGTTTATAATAACACCATTTGACAGCAGTTTAACAGCGCCACAGTGGGTCACGCCCATGTAGAACACATTTCAAAAAAAAAATTAAAAATAGTTGTAGTCTTCGGAATTGAATAAATTATATATCTATTAAAAGGTAACAGTCTGCAGATTCAGAAAACGCAAAAAAGTAAAAAATTGAACTTTTCATGATTTTGAGCCTTTCCGGAGCCCCTTAAAGAGAATGCGCTAAATAACGCTGTCAGTTTCTGAGCCATTTTTTAGAGAAAAGCTTCCTATGGGAAATAACGATCTCCAAAGCTTTCCGAAAGACATGGGTAGTTCCTGGGAATGACGGTCAAATGCTTTGGTGATGTGTTCTGCATCTAGCACAACATTTTTGCGTTTTATTTTCTTTTCTTTTTCCTCGTGTTCTTCCCCCTTCCAACGCAAAAACGGGCCAAATGTAAGACATCTGCTTTTGATAATGAGGGGGGGGGGTGGGGTTCGCAAATTGTTCATGAAACACGGCTTATGAACGGTCTTAAACAGAATGCTGATTTATGTGCACTGATCAGCCAGAACACTCTGACCGCCTACTTAATAGCCGGTATGTCCACCTTTGGCATGGATAACAGTGGCGACGAGTCGTGACATGGAAGCAATGAGGACTTGGTAGGTCAATAGAGGGAGCTGTCACCACATGTGCACACGTCATCTAATCCCCTTAAATTGCGTGGAGGGGGCGATGAGCTCTGACGCCACGTTCAGTCGCATCCCAGATGTGGCGAGTTGGGAGTGGGGAGGCAGCACATCATTTGGACCTCGCCACTGTGGTCCTCGAACCACTCCATCACACTCATGGCGCATTATCTTGCTGAAAAATGCCACTGCAGTCGGGAAACGTGATCGTCATGAAGGAGTGTATGTGGACTGCGACCAGTGTGCGACATTGCTTAGCCGTCATGGTGTGTTGCACATGCTCCACTGGACCCATGGACACTCACGTGAACGTTCCCCAGAGCATCATGGAGCCGCCGCCAGCTCGTCTCCGTCCCGCGATAGCTGTCAAGGAGCTGTTCCCCTGGACGACGACTGTTGTAACCGGAACGGTCGTGGGGTTGCCGGGAACTAAAGCGCGGTGGGACCAAATGGGAGTGGCCCGCGAACAGACAAAAGGAACGGGGAAGGACGGACACGAGCAACGACGGACGACCAAGCAAGACCAAACGAACAACGCAAATAGCAACGGGGTCACATGCGAAACCTCACGAATCCACAACGTCCACTCGTACACGGAAACAAAGTAGTTTAAACACGGTGTCTTTATTGCTCTACAGCCTACAGACTGTTTTTTAAAAAAAACGGAAGAAGAAAAGAAACAAAAAACAGGCGATAAAACGGTGACTGAAAGTGTAAAATTGCGTAAAAATGTGGAAAGTTAAAACAGAAAGCAAAAGGGGTTGGCATTGTTAATAAAAGATACAGGAATCAGACAAGTAACATAGTACACACACAATTAAAAAAACATGGCGACAGTCTGATTTATGTTCGCAAGAGATAAAAAGCACACCCAGCGACAGTATGATGGCCGTTAGCAACACTTCCCAAAAAACACAACACTCACTGCAAAACACTGCACGGAAATGGCGGCACAAAGATGACACTCCCGAGCCAAAGCCAGATGGAGGGGGGGGGGGGGGACCTGGAGGAGGGGGAAGAACAAGGAGGGAGGAAGGAAAAAACGAAAAGAGGGGGGAACCAAGGAGGGAGAGGACTCATAAAGGGGGAGAGGGGCAGGGCAGACGCGAGAGGGAATCAGGAGGGAAATGGAAAAGGACTCGGGAAACCTGCTGAGCTTTTTTTTTTTATGGATTTTCAATTCCCCCCCGAAGGGGGCGGGCCGGCAGCAGCTTACTACGCTGCTCTACAGCCTACAGACTTTTTGTAAATAAAGGGAAAAGAAAGAAACAAGGAAAAACAGGCAATAAAATGGCGATTTAAAGGAAAAAATGGCGTAAAATTGCGGAAAGTTAAAACAGAAAGCAAAGGGGGTTGGCAATGTAGATAAAAGACACAGGAATCAGACAAGTAACACAGTAGACACACAATTAAAAAACATGGCGACAGTCTGGTTTCTGTCCACAAGTAATAAAAAGCACACCCACTGACAGGATGATGGCTGTTCGCTACACTTCCCCAAAGACACAACACGGAGCACGCCCTGGAAAAACACACTGGAAAACACTGCACGAAAAAGGCGGCACAAAGATGGCACTCCCAATCCAAGGCAGATGGGGGGGGGGGACCTGGAGTAGGGGGAAAAACAAGGAGGGAGGAGAGGAAAAAACGAAAGGGGGGGAAACGAAGGAGGGAGAGGACTAATAAAGGGGGAGAAGGGCAGACGCGAGAGGGAATGAGAGGAGGCAGAGGAGGGAAATGTAAAAGGACGCGGGGGAGAGAAGGGGGCAAAGAGAGGGGAGGTGGGGAAGAAAGAGGATGGAAGGGGGGGAGAGGGAGCCAGGGAAAAGGACAGAGGAAAGGAGGGGGAGTGAGGATCAGAGTTGATAGGAGGGATAAATGGAGGGAGAGAGGGAATCATCCGGGAGGGGGAGTTGATGGAAGCCACCTTGGGAAAGGAGATGTAGGGTGTAGAGATGGAGGGTAGGGGGGACACAACGGTGAAGACGTGGCAGGGGGCAGGGATGGGAGAGGAGACGAGCAACCAGGGGGTGAGGGGGTTCAAGACGGCGGGAGGTGTAGAGGATGCGGATATGTTCGAGGAATAGGAGCAGATGGGGGAAAGGAATGAGATCATAGAGGATCCTGCTGAGCGAGAGGCAGGCACTTAAATACATGATAGGGTACGTCGCTATTGGCCGCTAGGACCACGTACTCCACCGTGGCGCCCTCACATTATACGGGGGCCAGGAGCGGATGCGGTTTACGGCGTGACGGCTGGAGAGACCTCTAGTGGTAATCGAGGTCCATGCCGTCTGGCGCGGATTCGAAACCCGTGCCGCTCGGGACCAGAACGACGGATTTGCGTCCTCCCATCGGCATGACGAAGAAGGTATCAGGATTCATCGGACGGTGCAATGCTCTGCTACTGCGCCGACGTCCAGTGCCGATGGTCACGTGCACATATCAGCCATAGTTGCCGATGTCTTGGTGTTAACATTGGCACTTGCATTGGTCGTCGGCTGCAGAGGCCCAACAGTAGGAGTGTTCTGTGCAATGAGTTCAGACAAAAATGTACTCTGCCCAGCATTAAAATCTGATGTCAGTTCCGCCACAGTTCGCCGCCTGTCCTGTTTTATCAGTCTGACCAGCTTACGACGTCCGACGACTGCAAAGAGGCAGGTCTGAAGTGATCTCTGTCTCAAAAATCTACGGATACCAGTCTTTGAATGCTGGCGCCTACTTCGAGTGGACCAAAGGTGGGAATCTTCCTACATGTGGGTCAGGGAGCCTGAAGATGACGTAATATATCGCCTAACTGGTAGCCCAACAAAATAACAATTTCGAAATTTAGCCGCGCGGGGTAGCCGCGTGGTGTCAGGCACCTTGCCACAGTTCGAGCGGCTCCTACCGTCAGAGGTTCGAGTCCTCCCTCGGGCATGGGTATGTGTGTGTTGTCCTTAACGTAACTTAGTTTAAGTTAGGTTAAGTAGTGTGTAAGCCTGGGGACCGATGATCTCAGCAGTTTGGTCCCATAGTAACTTACCACAAATTTCCAATTTCCGAAATTTAGACGGCTGAAAGGAGTTCGATTTGACATTCTGTAATGAGGGGTGGACCCTCAACCCGCAACGTCTGAACATTGTTTCACCGTAGTTTCGTCACGTGTTGAAGACACCAAAACACTCTGCGAACACCTGACAGGTCGTGCAGTTTCCGAAATGTTCGTGCCGAGCCTCCGACTCATCACAATTTACCCTCTGTCAAACTTAGATACCTCATGCGGCTTCCCCATTCTACACATGGGCAGCACGCTCACATACTGTACGCACGTGTGTGTGTCTGATAACAGTCATTCCTCGCCACGTAATGCTGCTATCTCCTGGTTGGTTTTTTTATCGATATAAAATCTATGGGCATAATGTTCTGGCTGAGGAGTGTGTATAGGGTGAACCAGAACTCCACTGACAAATGTACAGAGGTTGTTCAGGGCGCTCTTGCAAGTGTTTTGGCATAAGTGATCCACAATCTCCGGTGACTCGTTACACTGGTACTGCATTTCGTTTGGTTTCTTGCATCACTTAGTTTTGTATCTGTACTGCGCTGATAAATAATGCACAACAGCGCAAACGATGACAGTATGTGCTGTCTGTCTTCGCTCCATTTGCTCAAGGTACCGGCTGTTGACAGCAGTAATGGCCTCTTCAGCTCTTTGGCTTCAAGTTTGCTTTCAGTACCGCTCGGTTCTCTCTAGGGTTTTGTTTTTCTGCAGTGTTAGATGTGCATTAACAGTGGTACACAGCAGTAATGTGGACAGGTTTACTGATGAACAGTCGGCCAATAAGCTCCTCGTGTATGGGTTCACTGAAGGCATGAAGTAGCGGCACAAGGACGCTATTCTGAGCGGTTCCAGCAGCGGCAGTAAACATTTTGTCTGAGGGTTGTTGTGCTACTCCGTGTCGCGTGTTGTATATTTTTTCATTCCATATTAAAGGCTTTTTTACTGTTGTGAAGGTATTTTCGCAGAAACAAGGGTGACTGCGGTAGCAAACCGAATAAATCATAGTTACATTATTACGAGTTTCTGCAGACCATGGGTCCGTGATCTACTTTGACTCTTGACACGGGGGATTTCGGACGACAACAGTACAATTCTACACGCGTCGCAATGACCCGCGTTCTGTCATACTGAAAGGTTGAGAAAAGTTTGGACATATTTCTAGCAAAGCCGCAAGTTGCCACAACAACTGATACGAGGGTTGAATGAAAAGTAATGCCTCCACCTTCGTTAATCGGGTTTGGATGGTAATATTTTAATAAATCAAACGCAGAAATAATCATTAGAATGTGATCCGCAATTACCAATATTCACTTTTCCACCTAATCACCAGACAATTGGATATATTTCTGCCAACGATGAACAAGTTTTCTGAAGCCGTCGCGGAAGAAGTCGACACTCTGTTTCCGCAACCACAGTTTCACAGTTCTCTCAACGTCTTCATCAGAAGCATAATGATGTCCCCGCAGATCGTCTTTCATTGTCGGGAACAGATGGACGTCAGACGCTGCTAAATCTGGACTGTATGGAGGATGCCGTACGGTAGTGAGATTCAGTCTGAGGAGTTCTGCTGTGGTGGCACGTGAAGTGTGTGGTTTGGCGTTGTCATGCTGCACGAAAACATTTGCCTTTTCCTATCGGACCCTTGTTAGCCGTCATTTCGGAGTTCGCAGCGTTGTGAAGTTGTTGTTGTTGTTGTTGTGGTCTTCAATCCTGAGACTGGTTTGATGCAGCACTCCATGCTACTCTATCCCGTGCAAGCTTCTTCATCTCCCAGTACCTACTGCAACCTACATCCTTCTGAATCTGCTTAGTGTATTCATCTCTTGGTCTCCCTCTACGATTTTTACCCTCCACGCTGCCCTCCAATACTAAATTGGTGATCCCTTGATGCCTCAGAACATGTCCTACCAACCGATCCCTTCTTTTGGTCAAGTTGTGCCACAAACTTCTCTTCTCCCCAATCCTATTCAATACTTCCTCATTAGTTATGTGATCTACCCATGTAATCTTCAGCATTCTTCTGTAGCACCACATTTCGAAAGCTTCTATTCTCTTTTTGTCCAAACTATTTATCGTCCACGTTTCACGTCCATACATGGCTACACGCCATGCAAATACTTTCAGAAACGACTTCCTGAAACTTCAATCTAGATGTTAACAAATTTCTCTTCTTCAGAAACGCTTTCCTTGCCATTGCCAGTCAACATTTTATATCCTCTCTTCTTCGACCATCATCAGTTATTTTGCTCCCAAATAGCAAAACTCCTTTACTACTTTAAGTGTCTGATTTCCTAATCTAATTCCCTCAGCATCACCCGACTTAATTCGACTACATTCCATTATCCGCGTTTTCCTTTTCTTGATGTTCATCTTATATCCTCCTTTCAAGACGCTATCCATTCCATTCAACTGCTATTCCAAATCCTTTGCTGTCTCTGACAGAATTACAATGTCATCGGCGAACGTCAAAGTTTTTATTTCTTCTCCATGGATTTTAATACCTACTCCGAATTTTTCTTTTGTTTCCTTTACTGCTTGCTCAATATACAGATTGAATAACATCGGGGGGAGGCTACAACCCTGTATTACTCCCTTCCCAACAACTGCTTCCCTTTCATGTCCCTCGACTCTTATAACTGCCATCTGGTTTCTGTACAAATTATAAGTAGCCTTTCACTCCCTGTATTTTCCCCCTGGCACCTTTAGAGTTTGAAAGAGAGTATTCCAGTCAACATTGTCAAAAGCTTTCTCTAAGTCTACAAATGCTAGAAACGTTGTGAAGTAACGCTCTGAATTTATTGTTGTTCCATGATCAAGGAAATCAACACGGATAACACCATCTGCGTCCCAGAATACTGGTAGCCACGATTTTTCCAGCTGAGGGCTGCGTCTTGACTTTCTTTTTCTGGAGCGAGAATTTGTGTCGATATTTCATAGACTGACGTTTCGTCTCCAGGTCGTAATGACGTACCCACGTTTCAACTCCTGTCACAATTGAATGGAGAAAGGCGTCACCTTCATTCTCGTAACGTGAGTGGAGTTCCTGTCAAATTTCAAGTCTGTGCGCTTTCATTTCGGTAGTCAGCATCCAGGGTACCCATCGTGCACAGACCTTCCTATAGCCAAGCAAAGCAATACTGGGACCCACTTGTTCTTGTGAAATGCCGATTGTGCTTACAATTTCTGAGTGATGCGACGGTCGTCCTGAATTTGTCTGTCAACAGTTTGCTTGTGAAACACGCTGGTTGCTGTCACAGGACGTCCAACTCTTTTGTTTGTCACGCAGGTCAGATGTTCCCGCCTCAACATCTTTAAACTTACTCGCCCAACGACGCCACAGTACTCACATCAAAACAATCACCATAAACTGCTTTCATTCTCTGATGGATCTCCTTTGGGGTGACATATTCTTCTGCCAAGAATTCAATGACTGCACGTTGCCTAAATCGCATTGACCGACGGTCTGCGCGGGGTTCCATACTTTACACTGTAACAACACAACCGTTCAATGCTAAGGCTTCCCACCAAATGGAGCTGTAGAGAAGAGGCTGCGGAACAAGCCAGTACCTGCCGCATACCAATGCTGTCAACTGTTGAAGAGTTACAAAGGTGGAGACATTACTTTTCAGTCAACCCTCGCACATGCGCGGCGAAAGGCAGGAAAGAAAAGAAGCTCTACACAAATTTGCATCGATCACGCGAAAAACCTGGAAATGTTGGCGTAAACGTTTCTCGTAGGAGTTCCAATCTTATGGAGACGACCATCGAGCTAGTGTAGCAAAGATGTGATTCACCCGAAGAGCAGACACGTTTCCATATATCGACGCTCGAAGCCCAATAATCCAGTTCCCACTAAACTAGTAATGGACGATGTCGTTGGGTCAATTTGTGAAAAGGAAGGGGTGGTCTGCTGAGGGGTCCGTGTTGAACAAAGTATGATAAACTATGCGCTCCGAAACACCTGTGCCTGCACCAGCATTGCGCTCTTTCGGCAGAGATGCCACAGATCACCGTCTGTCCTAGGTTACAGGCCAGACAAGCCTCCGAACCTCACGTTTTATGAGGAGTCGTGGACGTCTAACCATTTAGCGTCTGGTGGTGGTTTCATTGTCCTTCTATCTCTTTCAGTAGATCCTCAAGAAAGTAGTACGTAAACGTTACACCAGCTTGTCGTTTTTGAGGTACTTATCACGGGCTATGCTTAATAATAACCTGCCCTTTGACAAAGCCACGTATCCGAATGGTTTTCTCCATTTGCAGCCCATATCTTCGCTAGGGTGATACCCCGATTACATACTTTTGTTACCGCGTCATGTGCCCGCAACGGCACCCGGCAGTATCCAACGCCGCGGTGGGCAGTGGTCATAATGTTTTGGCTGCTCGGTGTAAGTCTCACTATTTTAGTGTGGGTCAATATTTTCAGAATTGCATCGCAGCTCCTCCCGGTTCACTTGCCTTTTCATTTATTGCCTTGTTCAGCATCTCTTTTACCTCTCCCTCTAGTATAGATTTTGTGTTACTTAATGCACTGCTTTTGTTGTAAGCTTCTATCACGTGGTCTCCTCCTTTCTCTAGTGGAAGTTCTTCAAAGTGCTTTTTCCACTGTCCAACAGATAAAGGCTGTATTGTGGGTGCGTGATTGCTAGCCGCTCTCATCTTCCTTATCATCCTCCATGCCTCTGCTGATCTCTTGTATCCAAACGAATGCTCTATTTCCCCACATACTCTTTCACATTCCTCTTCCTTACACTTTTTTTGTTAATTTATTAGCCCTATTTTTAAATACCTTGTACCAATTCCAGTCCTCTTCAGAATCAGAGCTTAATCATTTTTCTACACCACGAAGATGACGTTCTACAGACGCGAAATTTAACCGACAGGAAGAAGATGCTGTCATATGCAAATGATTAGCTTTCCAGAGCATTCACACAAGGTTGGCTCCGGTGGCGACACCTACAACGTGTTGACATGAGGAGTTTCCAACCGGTTTCTCATACACAAACAGCAGTTAACCGGCGTTGCCTGGTGAAACGTTGTAGCGATACCTCGTGTAAGGAGCAGAAATGCACACCATAACGTTTCCAACTTTGATAAAGGTCGGATTGTAGCCTATCGCGATTGCGGTTTATCGTATCGCGACATTGCTGCTCGCGTTGGTCGACATCCAATGACTGTTTGCAGAATATGGAATCGGTGGGTTCAGCAGGGTAATACGGAACGCCGTGCTGGATCCCAACGACCTCGTATCACTAGCAGTCGAGATGACAGGCATCTTATCCGCATGGCTGTAACGGATAGTGCAGTCACGTCTCGATCCCTGCATCAACAGATTGGGACGTTTGCAAGACAACAACCATCTGCACGAACAGTTCGACGTTTGCAGCAGCATGGACTATCAGCTCGGAGACCATGGCTGCGGTTACCCTTGACACTGCGTCACAGACAGGAGCGCCTGCGATGGTGTACTCAACGACGAACTTGGGTGCACGAATGGCAAAACGTCATTTTTTCGGATGAATCCAGGTTCTGTTTACAGCATCATGATGGTCGCATCCTTGTTTGGCGACATCGCGGTCAACGCCTGTATTCGTCATCGCCATACTGGCGTATCACCAATCATGATGGTATGGGGTGCCATTGGTTACACGTCTCGGTCACCTCTTGTTCGCATTGAGGGCACTTTGAACAGTGGACATTACATTTCAGATGTGTTACGACCCGTGGCTATACCCTTCATTCTATCCCTGCGAAACCCTAAATTTCAGCAGGATAATGCACGACCGCATTTTGCAGGTCCTGTACGGGCCTTTCTGGATACAGAAAATGTTCGACTGCTGTCCTGGCCAGCACGTTCTCCACATCTCTCACCAACTGAAAACGTCTGGTCAACGGTGGCCGAGCAACTGGCTCGTCACAATACGCCAGTCACTACTCTTGATGAACTGTGGTATAGTGTTGAAGCTGCATGGTCAACTGTACCTGTACACGCCATCCAAGCTCTGTTTGACTCAATGCCGAGGCGTATCAAGGTCGTTATTATGGCCAGAGGTGGTTGTTCTGGGTACTGATTTCACAGGATCTATGCACACAAATTGCGTGAAAATGTAATCACATGTCAGTTCTAGTATAATATATTTGTCGAATGAATACTCGTTTATCATCTGTATTTCTTCGCGGTGTAGCAATTTTAATGGCCAGGAGTGTATAATTTCTTCTTTTCCTCAGGTGCAACAATCCGGTAGTTATCAATTCAGTTCTTACTCCGCTATCCCATTTCCTTCCTAACGCCTCCTCCGCTGCTTACTTAACTGACTGTTTCAGGGGTCTGTAGCACTCATTAGTACTCCAGTCCTCTTCCATTGCACCCAGTTTTACATTTAATCTCTGCTGATACAAATTTTTCACACTTTTATCTTGTAGCAAGTGTATCCTACATTCTGGATCCTCTATAGTTCCTACATCCAGCATCCTCCTCTTGCCCATCCTTTTTCATCTTGGTCTTAACCGGAAAAGCAATTTTTGAAGTAACTATAAAACGTTTTTGAAGTAACTATAAAACGATCGATCCACACTCTATTCCTCTTTTTACCCTTGCATTTTGCACCTCAATTATCTACTGCTTCCGCACTACTACAGAGTCTATAACTGATTTTAGGTTCCTTCATGGATTGCCGCAGGCCTACTCGTGTATTACATCGTCAGGCACATCTACGTTAGGGCTGTAGAGTTAATTACAGTTTTATTACATGAATTTTTATTGTTACACTGATAATCCTTTCATTTACTTCTTTCCAGTTAGTTATTCCTTGTTTCCATTTTCTTTTTATACGAGCTGCTACTCCTGATTTTTCTCTTTGAATATTTTCTACTTCACTTCAAAACAGAATAAAGTTTCCAATTACTTCTTGTCCAAAGCCTTTCTTTGTCGTTTCTGTCATTAGAAGGATATCCATTTTCAGTACTTCCATTTATTCAATTATATTCGCAATCTTTTCTGCAAATCATGTTCATTCCACGTTCCACAAATCAGAGTCCTTGATCTTAACAAGGTGCCTTTGATCCTCCCAGATTTTTTATTTTGGGGGAAATGTCACAAGACCTGTTTTTACCGGGATGGGATGCCTATACTCCGCCAAATCCACAACCAAGAGGACCGGGATTTTTCCTCAAGTTTATCGCGACGAGAGTCTCCTTTACTATAGGTAACAGTCCATTCCTCCACCACTCCTTCCCCGCCCACCCCTGTCCTATGTTACCGTTTCAAGAACGGAAAACTCAGGATAGGTTAGAGAAAAGGATGAGACGTTATAAAAATAATTTAATTGAAGTAATTTAATTTGAAGTATAAAAAATTGACTCAATAAAAAATTAGGCAAACATGTAGACTGGGCGGTAAATTACTCTCGCCTGTGATTCAGTTCTTTTTAATGTTAAAATCTCAGGCACTGCCCATTTATTCCCTGTACTGGAAGCAGAACATCCACTGCCTACTTCTTTCCTCTGCATTGTTTGATATGTATTGATGTTCCTCCACCTTTTCTTTACCTGTAACACACAATTCAGCCAAATAATTGTGTATGGTATTATTAGTCAATAGTGAAAATAATAGTCATTTTTACTGCTAGGTATCTTATTTTTATTTCGTTTGTATGTTTACGGAAACAGGAGAAATATTCAGATCACCAATGTTTCTATTCAAAGTATGTGTTTTTACGTTGGAAAAATCATAAAAGTTCTGCTTTTGATTCTACGTGAGAAAATACTGACGATCCTTTTGCCACCGATCTCATTTGACCAGTTAAAATTAAAATAGAAGGAATCTGAAGAAAAGCCAATTTCCTAACTGTGTTGGTGCCGTCGACGGAAAACATGTGCGAATTTTGTCCCCTACGCAGTCACACTCATTGAATTACAATTACAAACATTTTTTCTCTACCGTCCTTCTTGCCGTGACTGAGGCGAACAGCAAATTCATTTTCATTGATGTCGGATCGTATCGGAAGGAAGACGACATACAAATTTTCGACGAACGTAATGCCAGAAAATTATTTGCAACTGGTAAGACGTTTCCTCCACCTAGTAAATTTCCCAATCCGGACATATTTGTGAGACATGGTTTTGTACGCGAAGAGCCATTTCTATTACATCCAAAGATGATGCTTACTCTAGTCGAACTGCTAGTACTGACCAAAAAATAAGAAAAAAGCTATTTTTAAGTACCTTCTTTCAAGAGCTCGTACAGATTCTGAAAATGCCTTCGCTCTGTTAAGTCAAATGTTATGCTTATTTTATTTGACAATCAGTCTAAAGCCCGGACAATACGAATAAACTGAAAATAATAGTACATTTCTGAACTAGTTCTCTACAGAAATTCTCTTATTTCTCTGCAAGCATTATCCTTCACAGTTTGCTGTTTCTGTAGTGGTATTGATACATCGTAGATGCAAGGAAATTTTGATACTATTTCCATCAGTTTCTCATTTACCACCACCGTAAATAGTACTTTTCCCTCGGTTGTTCTTACTTGTTCTCCTTTGCGGGTGCGTGTATACTGCTGTCCAACCACTTGGCCGCAGCCGCACGCTGCCATAGCGTTAGGCGCCTGTAGCAAAACATTGTGGGAAACGGTCCCTTTGCAAAAACAGACATAATGTCTTATGGGATAACAGCAATCAGTGATTTTATAATGTTACTTAAAATCCGTCTTGATTGCAAATTTTTTTTTATTATTCATATGACCGGTTTCGGTTCATTCAGAACCATCTTCAGATCTGATATTTCAGTTACAGGAGTACCCCGTCCAAATCCAGCAACTTTCACATGCTATGTCACATGTGAAAAAAAAATTGCAATCAAGACGGATTTTAAGTAACATTAGGAAACGGTCGCATTTAACACCGTATGCAACATACGGTGCGGAAGACGAATAACGACAGACGCATGCGCCAGGCACTGCATAGGAGCCCCACCTGAAGGGTGCATTGATGCTGCAACCTCACTGCTTACTGCCCGCATGGGTGGCTACGGATGATGAATCGAACCCACAGAGTCCTACCGCCCAGTTTAACCTGAACCATCGCTGCTCGCTTCGGTCCTTGCCAGGCGATGATATCATCATGGTTTGTGTTTCGGAATGCGACCATCGCCATCAGTCTTGAAATTTAAGATGCGACTCATAATTTCAAGGTCACTGTAGCATCAATGCCGTGTTTGACTGCTCGTTTCACATGGTTTCCTGGGCTTATAAGCAGTCAGTATTGTTTGTTGCAAACTGCGGAGACAATTCAGTAAGGACAACTATGAGTGAGGATTTTAAGCAGAGGTTTCTTTCAGATGCTTTGGAACAGAAAGCCGTCTGGGGGTAGAACTATGCATAACACCATTACCATTTCATATTGCATAAGCTGTAGAAAGAAGTTGCAATAAAATGTGGAAGAAGTAAGTTGCATTTGAATACTGTTTATTTCATGAGACAATACTTTCTTCATTAAAGTGACGTTGAAACAGATTTCTCATTTCCATATCTTCCTTGTTGTAAAGTGAACTCCAGAAAGTATTTATCTGTAGTCCGTAATTTTCGATGTAATCCTTTTGTCTGTAATGACGTTATGTAAAACACAGACAGATTTTACAGTCAGTTGTACTGTCATTTCTTTTCAGTCCTCGCCAGTTTGAACGCTGCAATTCCAGAAACACATCCAACAGTTTTTCTGGATTGAGAAAGGGATTGCAGAGCCTTTCTATCGAATGATGACTACTCTTCCTGGCGTAAAGTTTCATCAGGTGTCAGAGCAGGGTGTAAGCTATATCTTCTATAACGACAAAGCGGGCTTTCATAGCATTACCTTGGAGAAAGTCGTCTTGAGGAATGTGAAGCATACCTTTTACTATTTCAACGCACAAAACGGACTTCCTAGAACAGCCACCATCAGTTTCTTTCACATATTCTGCAATATACAGGGTGTCCCAGCTATCTTGTCCACCCAAAATATCTCTGGAACAATAACAGCTATTGGAAAACGACTTTCACCGGTATCAATGCAGGGCTCGGGCCCATGAATGTATATATTTGGAAACATTCTAAAACGAAAGCATATGTGTTTTTTAACACAAACTTACGTTTTTTTTAAAAATGGACCTCCTATATTTTATCTTCAGCAATCCATAGCATGACAAAGCACATACACAATGGCGTTGATTGCATCGCAATATTCCCATTTAATCCCGAGATATTGAGACGCGAAGTTGACGCTTGAAACACCCGACATGCGCTGCTAGCGCACGTCCTGAGGCTCAGGCGTGAACCCCATGCTGCCCGTAATCGGGATGTGATTGACATGCGTAATCACACTTCCATACTTATCAAGAGGTCCGCAACGAATAATACGGTCTGCTGCCATCCTGCTTTAACGTCGTACATTCCATCAGGTATTTATCCCATAGGCTAGGGGTGATGCGGTTCTGTAACATATCTGTATACCGCAACGTTAGTCACAAAGTTAACTTCGCTTATCGTTAATCCGTTACTAAAAAGGTAATGCCGTTCAACGTTAAAACTTTACTTTACTGTAGATCTAGCGCAAGTGACAGTTAATTATTCACTCGTAATAGTAAAATTCATGTTGATGGTTTTAGTGAAACGAGCAGGTGGACTTTAGGTAAAAATGTTTTGATTTGGGAAGTTCAGGTAGGACATAGAAGATGAATGTAAACATGTTTAACCAATTAGTTTTATTATCACATAATTATCAATGTTATGTTTATCTAATGCGTTAAATGACAAATTGTTGCAAACAAATGTTTCTTAACATCACTGGGTAAAATGGCCCTTTGTAGAAACTTCCACTGTGATACCAGCACTACATACTAAACATAGCGTTCACATCTCATGCTCAAAGTGATGCCCATTGGCTTGCATACATAGGGTCACTCTGCGGATGAAGGATGCCCTACTTCGTGCTACTGTTTCCTCTTTGATGGCTGTACAAGCATCAATAATGCGTTGCTTCATGACCTCTGGTGTTGTTGGTTCACTGCTCCCCAAAGAAAATAATACAGCGGTGTAAGGTCCGGAGATCGGGCAGGCCACCTAACTGGGACACCTCGTCCAATCCACCTACCAGGGAACTTACGGTTCAGAAGTCGTCGTGCTCGTAAGGCGTTATGTGCAGGGCATCCGTCATGCTGATACGACATGACCATTCTCCTGTTCAGAGGTACGGTGTCCAAGAGAACAGGAAGATTGTGTCGTATAAATCTGGAGTATTGTCTGCCATTTTGGATGCCATTTATAAAGAAAGGTCCGATAATGGTATCTCCAATAATCCCACACCAAACATTAACTTTCCACGGACGTTGATGCTCTACCTGACGGAGCCGTTTTAGATTGTCTGCGGACCAATAATGCATGGGTCGCAAATCATAAACAAGGCGAAGTGGTAACTGTGGCAGTAGTGGTAACTACGTTGGACACTTGACTAGGTAGAACCAGGCCCTGCGCGACAGGCACAATGGGTCATATAACGCATTAGATAAACCTTATTTTGGGTGTGCAGGATAAATAAGACAACTTGACGGGTGTACACCGATCGGTACTGGTTCATATTGTGTGCGTAGGTACGTAAAACGTGCACGAGGGAAGCCATTATGTGCTTATGAGAGTTGATGGCAGCAGACCGTATTATTCGTTTCGGACCTCTTGATAAGTATGGAGGTGTGATTACACAAGCCAATCACATCGCGATTACGGGCAGCATGTGGGGTTCACGCCTGAGCCTCAGGACGTGCGCTAGCAGCGCATGTCGGGTGTTTCAAGCGTCAACTTCGCGTCTCAATATCTCGGGATTAAATGGGAATATTGCGATGCAATCAACGCCATTGTGTATGTGCTTTGTCATGCTGTGGATTGCTGAAGAAAAAATATAGGAGGTCCATTTAAAAAAAAACATAAGTTTGTGTTAAAAAACACATATGCTTTCGTTTTAGAATGTTTCCAAATATGTACATTCATGGGCCCCAGCCCTACATTGATACCAGTGAAAGTCGTTTTCCAATAGCTGTTATTGTTCCAGAGATATTGTGGGTGGACAAGATAGCTGGGACACCCTGTATATGAGTATAGAGGCCGGCCGCTGTGGCAAACCAACACCGACAACAATAGTTCAGGTATACATGCCGACGTCGCAAGCTGCAGATGAAGAGATAGAGAAAGTATATGAGGATATTGAAAGGGTAATACAATATGCAAAGGGAGATGAAAATCTAATAGTCATGTGGAACTGGAATGCAACTGTAGAGGAAGGAGTAGAGAAAAGGTTAGAGGAGAGTATGGGATTGCGACAAGGAATGAGAGAGGAGAAAGATTAATAGAGTTCTGTAATAAATTTCAGCTGATAATAGCGAATACTCTGCTAAAGAATCACAAGAGGAGGAGATATACCTGGACGGGGCCGGGTGATACGGGAGGATTTCACTTAGATTACATCATGGTCAGACAGAGATTCCGAAATCAGATTCTGGATTGTAAGACGTACCGAGGGGCAGGTATAGACTCCGACCACAATGCAGAGGTTATGAAGAGTAGGCTGATGTTTAAAAGATGTGTCAGAAAGAATCAATACCCAAAGAAATGGGATACGGATGTTTTAAGGAATGACGAGATACGCTCGAAGTTCTCTAACGCTGTAGATACAGCAATAACGAATAATCCAGAGGACAGTACAGTCGAAGAGGAATGGACATCTCTGAAAATAATGGCAATCACAGAAGCTGGAAAGAGAAACATAAGTGCAAAGAAGGTAAGTGTAAAGAAACCATGGGTAACAGAAGAAATATTTCAGTTGATCGATGAAAGAAGGAAGAACAAAAATGTTCAGGGAACTTCAGAAATAAAAGTCGCTGAGAAATGAAATAAATAAGAGGTGCAGGGAAGCTGAGACGAAATGGCTGCATGAAAAATGTGAAGAAATCGAAAAAGAAATGATAGTAGGAAAAACTGACTCAGCATATAAAAAAGTGAAAACAACCTTCGGTGAAATTAAAAGCAAGGATGATGACATTAAGAGTGCGACAGGAATATCATTGTTAAATGCAGAGGAGAGAGCGGATAGGTGGAAACAGTACACAGAAGGCGCCTACGAGGGGAAGATTTGTCCCATGTTATAGAAGAAGAAACAGGAGTTGATTTACAAGAGGTAGCGCATCGAGTATTAGAATCAGAATTTAAGAGACTTTGGAAGATTTAAGATCAAATACGACAGAAGGCATCTGAATTTCTAAAGTCAGTAGGGGAGTGGCAATAAAACGACTATTCACGTTGATGTGTAGAATGTATCAGGCTGGCAATATACCGTCTGTCTTTCAGAAAATATCATCCACACAATAACGAAGACTGCAAGAGCTGATCAGTGCGAGAACTATTGGACAATCAGCTTAACATCTCAAGGATTCAAGTTGCTGACAAGAATAGCGTACAGAAGACTGGAAAAGAAAATTGAGGAATTGTTAGATGACGACCAGTTTGACTTTAGGAATGGTAAGAGCACCAGAGCTGCAATTCTGACTTTGCGGTTAATAATGGAAGAAAGACTAAAGAAATGTCAAGACACGTTTGTAGAGGATTTGATGACCTAGAAAAAGCGTTAGTCAGTGTAAAATGGTGCAGTAAGTTCGAAATTCTGAGAAAAATAGGGTTAAGCTATAGGGAGAGACAGATATATACAATATGTACAAGAAACAAAAGTGAATAATAAGAGTGGACGACCAAGAATGAAATGCACGGATCAAAAAGGGTGTAAGACAAGGATGCAGTCTTTCGCCCTACTGTTCAAGCTGTACATCGAAGAAGCAATGATGGAAATAAAAGAAAGGTTCAGGAGTGGAATTGAGATTCGAGTCGAGAGTGCATCAATGATACGATTCGCTGATGATATTGCTATCCTGAGAGAAAGTGAAGAAGAATTACGCGATCTAATGAATGGCATGAACAGTCTAATGAGTACAGAATATGGACTGGGAAACACAAAAGTAATGAGAAGTAGCAGAAATGAGAACAGCGAGAAACTTAACATCACGATTAATGGTCACGAAGTAGATGAAGTTAAGGAATTCTGCAACCAGTGTTTTCCACACTGCACTGGGAGACAAGGTCAAGAAATGACGATCAGTGATTGGCAGGTATCTGCAAATTTAAAATTTAATGCATCAGTGATAACACAAAGCTGAGAAAAATTCTGGGAGTCTGTCAGCTAAGGAGAGTCACGAGAAGTTAACAGACAATTGGTGAGGCAGTGAAAAAGCAAGCGTAAATGGAGGCTCTTCCACCCATCGGTTACTTAATCTGTTGACTTTGAACCTGACTATTACTCCCATTCTAATGTTCATCGTCACTTCGTGATTTATTTTGTTCTGTTGCGTGGTAAATGGACGAGTCCAGTGCTTGGGTATGAAGCACTCGACTTAGCGTTGCAGTTTGTTTGCCTAACATCCACCTCCCAATATCGTGATAAGGCTGCTTCGGTGTCGCAACCCATGGCAAGCAGTCAGCACAGAGATAGTTCCGGGGTTCTTGCTGTGAAGCCACAGAGCACCGATGAGAACTGTCAGTGAGCCGCGCACGGCACGCGTTCATCCATTTATTGTTTGTCATCTTCTATTACGGTACTGCTGCCTCGTTTTCTTATTCAATTAACTGGCGTCACTAACTTGCTGCCTTACTTACCCGTGCAGCGCGTATCAATAATTGCATTGTCGTACCGTCTCTGGAGTGACCGACAGTATTTCCGGGTCCTCGTGTGTCTGGCAGTCTGTGGGAGACGGACCAGCAGTGCAGTCGGGGCGCGGCAGCAGTGAAGTCGGGGACGGAGCGCCGGTGAGGCGCCGACAGCCAGTGCTCGCCGACCGCTGGTGACACGTGAATTGTCCGACGGAGGGAGATTGGAGCGGGACGACTGCTGGATGGTCGTTCGGTTGGTCGTCTCATCGGCCGACGTATATTTGGTCCTTTCACCGTTTCCGGGACTGGGCAGTTGGTCAGTTGGCGTGGAGCAGCGGGGAAATCTGCGCGACGCGTAGTTTGGCCGGGCCGCTGGCGGCCTCTACGCAGTGTCTGAGTGTGTGGTGCTGTTCCCATTGCTACGAGATTCGTGGCTCACCGATCCTGGACATGAAAGTTGAGTTTTGACTTAATCTACAAGCAAGGCACGACCGTTCACATTGTGTCGTTTGGAGTTCGTTGTCAGCTTTTGGGATAGTTCGGCGAGCAACAACGTGTGTTTTCATGTTAGCAAATTTTAGCCACCCTCCAGTGGAGTTTAACTGTACTTGGTTATTTGAATTGAAGTGTACCAGCGGAATCTTCTGCCTTGTGGCCGTTAACGTTTCGGTTACCTGTCCTGGCCGTTGACGTAAATTCAGGCAGTGTATTTTCCTCATCGTGTTGTCGCTGTCCAGCACGGTGTGTAGTTTGACAGCTCAATGTATAATTGGTTGTGGGTGCAAATACCTTCTACGTTGCTCCACTGAACTACCTGTTGTGTGCTGGTCGGGTGGGTGGAGGTTATCTTGTCGGTGCGTCCGTTGACTGTCTGTCGGTTGGGTCGTCGTCGGATCTTCTGATCTTGTTGTTCTTGTTGTTTGTACTTGTATGGCTTCTAGCCGATTTTTAGATTAAGATTGTTTTGCCCTTAAGGCGTCAGATGGTTTGGGCCTTCAGCCTAATTTAAGAACTGTTTTACGTAAAGACTTTGGCTTTTTTAAAATTAATGTTGTTGAGTCTTAAGTGTTAGGCCTTCAGCCGATTTTGAATTTAAGTTGTTTTGCTCTTAAAGTGTCAGATTCTTTGGGCCTTCAGCCTAAGTAAGGAACTGTTTTACGATAAGGCTTTGCCTTTTAAATTTCTGATTTTGGTTGAGCTTTAAGTTATTGGCTTTCAGCCGTTTTTAAATTAAAGTGTTCTTGCCCTTAATGCATGAGATCTGCACGGCGTATTCAGCCGCTAATTAAGTTCCAAAACTAAAGCTGTGTTTTTTTTAAATAATTTTTTTGGCTCTTGTAATGTTTGATCAAATAGAAGGTTGTATGTTCCAGTGTAACTGACAGCCACTTATTTTGGCCCCTTTCCACAACTTACACTACCTGTCCTGTCCTGCGGGTTTAGCAGGGCGTTTCAGTCACCCCATGCCGCAAAGTGACGATGCGACACGCCGTAACGACCGAGCGACTGCCGCAACTACAAAGTATGATTAGACGATTCATTCCGCCTCCTTCTTTCCCTTAACAACTGAGACATGTCCATGCCCAGTCGCACCGGCTCTTGCATTTGTAACATGTGTAAAAGGCACCTTAATAAAAGCAAACACTTCATGTTTTAATCTTCTAATTAAGTTGTTCTGATATCAATCCCTTCACCACGTGACCTTTTGTTGTCAAAAGGTCATAGCAGCTACTGAATTATTGGTCGGGCGGTCTAATTAGTAATCTGCGTGTCATATCATGCCACAAGTGAGAAATTTCAGTTTACTAGATACTCTAATTTCTTAAGCCAGGCTTGCATAAGAGTTCCCTGTTGCCAAGAATCTGAAATTAAAATGAAATAACATTGTTAGTTTCTGCCTATCAAAATACATACTTTGTCTACTTAACAGAATTGGTTTTTATATAGCGTGTCAGAGAAAAAGTGGTTTTGCTGGCTGCGAGCGTGGTGGTTCTCTGCCAGAAATGGGACGTACTTGCGCAGCAGTAGCAACAGAAGGAGGTTTTGAGGAGTATACAATAGCTTCTATACCATTTGTTTACTCATTTATACAGCCTGGATTCCAGTACATAACTGGTCAGGAGTGTCAGGCATGATGATGAACATAAACAAGTCTTCAGTTATTAATCCGCCAACTCATGTAATCTGACTGCGTTTGTGTCTTCGTGTAATATCCAGGAGACAAGTGTTGCACAGTCAGAGATCCAGGGACATGAGGCTGCTTACTCAGCGGTATGCAGACTCAGCACACTGACTGAATGGGGACAGCCCAGGACACCGCACGTGACTCTGTGGAGTGAGGCGAGGTAGTGGAAGTGACAGATGTAGTAAGAGGTCAGGCGCTGTCCAGAGTCGCCAGTTGGAAAGTAGTGGTGAGCTGCTGGCGGATTCCAAGGATGGCAAGTGGCCCTTTGGAAGTGACATCAGGGTGCTTGCTGCAGAGCAGGGCAGTCAGACAGAGGTCCAACGGTCGTGCCCCGGTGGCAACATGTTTATGGCGAGGGCTCTAGGACTGCATGTCTAGAAGTCGTAGCGAAGGCCGTCACGTGCTGTGCTGAACAAGACGTATTGGTATTTGGCTGGACTGGCGCTTAAATATCGGTTTTTGATGCTGAATTCGTGGAAGGGGTACTGTGAACCATCCAGATCACGGTAACGTCTGGGCCTGGCATCATCGACAGAACGTTTCAACAGTAATGGCTCGGGTCTGTCTTCATCAGCAGTGCTCATCGACGATGCAGAAGTCGGCTAAGCCAGAGTGGCCAATGGAAGGCCGACCCCAGGGCATGGAAGTGTTGCTGCTGCTGCAATGCTGATCAAGCAAGGGTGAGGGCTTGCTGCAGCTGATGTCCATGGCTTTTCGCCTGATTTTGGCGCTTTGAGTCCTCCTACAGTTCATAGCGTTATAAATGTTTCTGAAACTGTTTTTTTCGCGTATTACATATTTCTGCGATGTTAAGAAAGAACTGAAAAGGATTCGACAGCAGTACAAAAACAGTTTGATCAAGCATCCTAGATGTGCTTCAGACGATGCTGCTCGCCCAGATCCAGTGCAGTGGCCGCATTTCGATCCGATGTTGTTTCTAAGAGATATATATGAAGACAGTAACTGTTCTCGAAAGAACAGATGCCATTGATGACCGTGCTGCTTCTTTAGGATAAATGATAATTAATTGAAATTCTCAGCTGCCGACCGGTGTTGTTGATATACCTCGATGAGGACAGCTGAATATGTGTTCCCCGACCGAGACTCGAACCCGGGATCTCCTGCTTACATGGCAGACGCTCTATCAATCTGAGCCACCGAGGACACACATGAAAAGCGCGACTGCAGGGACTTATCCCTTGCACGCCTTCCGTGAGACCCACATTCCCAACTGTCCACAATCTACATACGTAATGTATCTAATAGATATTTGCCCATCCACTCATTACTCGCGCACACTAAGGTGACGATTCCCGTAAGAGTTCGGGCAATCTGTGCACATTCGCAGAGACGAAGGCCAATGGCTGGCACAATGGCATCAATGGTATCTGTTCTTTCGAGAACAGTTACCATCTTCATACATATAGTTAAAGGCTACCCAGCCATTGACCTCCGTCTCTGCGAATGTGCACAGGTTGCCTGAACTCTTACGGGAATCATCACCTTAGTGTGTGCGAGTAATGAGTGGATGGGCAAATATCTATTAGGTACATTACGTATGTAGATTGTGGACAGTTGGGAATGTGGGTCTCACGGGAGTCGTGCAAGGGATAAGTCCCTGCAGTCGCGCTTTTCATCTGTGTCCTCGGTGGCTCAGATTGATAGAGCGTCTGCCATGTAAGCAGGAGATCCCGGTCGGGGCACATATTTTCAGCTGTCCCCATCGAGGTATATCAACAACACCTGTCGGCAGCTAAGGGTTTCAATTAATTATCATTTATTCTAAGAGATAATTTTGAACCTAGAACAACTAGCCGGAACCTGAATCCGGTGGAAACCAGTGATAACATTGAAGAAATCAGCAAATACAGTTCTGACTCTAGCGAAGTGACAGCATCTTTAGCATCACCATCTTCTCTACTGTTATCTGATTGCCCTAAGACATCACTTATTTCGACAAGCCCTGAACGTTTGCCCTACGGGAAGAGAGCCATTGCCATTCAGTTAATAGAAATAGAAAAGGAGAACCTGTACAGGTGCAAAGAAAAAGAGTCACAGTTATTGCACAAACATGATGAAGATGTTGCTTTCTTCGTGTGTCTTCTTCCTCAAGTGAGATAAAATGTCATTCAGAATAGTAGCCGAGAAGCTTGTTATGGAAAGAATACGCGGATTATTAGGTCCAAATTATAAATGTTGTTAAGGTGGTTGATTTGCAGGAGTGGACCAAACAGCAAGGTCATCGGTTCCACTGGATTAGGGAAGGATGGGAAAGAAGTCAGCTGTTCTCTTCAAAGGAACCATGCCGGTATTTAGCTGAAGTGATTTAGGGAAATCACTGGAAATCTAAATCATAACGGTCGGACGCAGGTTTGAATCGCATCCTCCTGAATGTGACTCCAGTGCCGAATTAAAGAAGGTACGATGTAGCCACCCAAAAAATGTGCAGTTATTTATCCACTGACGTCTGCATTAAACGTTAATAGTCACCATGGATCTAGCGATTTTACACCAGAAACATCGCTTCGTAACTAACATTGTAGAGCTTTCGATGTACACACCCAGGTGGGATACACGGAGTAACCCGTTCTAGGGACTACGATCACCTAGACAGGACTGCAGAAACGTCTGTGAATGTAACAGAGCGACATTAGAACTGTTCATAAACATGGTACAAAATGAAGTTTTTTAAAATTTTAATTCACTTTATGGTGTTGTTAGAACTTATTACACTGAAGTTACAAAAGCTGTGGGGTACAGATGAAAGTAGTATCGCGTACACAAACTAAAAAGGGGTAACGCACTGGCGGAGAGGTTATCTGAACTCAAGAGATTCGTGTGAAAAGGTTTCGCTGTTATGGCCACACGACAGGAATTAACAGACTTGGAACATGGAATGGTAGTTGGTGCTAGATGCACAGGACGTTCCACTTCGGATACCGTTAGGAAATTCAATATTCCGAGATCCAGTGTGAAGAGAGTGATCAGAATACCAAATTTGAGGCATTACCTCTCATCGCGCCCCCCCCCCCCCCATGAACCATGGACCTTGCCGTTGGTGGGGAGGCTTGCGTGCCTCAGCGATACAGATAGCCGTACCGTAGGTACAACCACAACGGAGGGGTATCTGTTGAGAGGCCAGACAAACGTGTGGTTCCTGAAGAGGGGCAGCAGCCTTTTCAGTAGTTGCAAGGGCAACAGTCTGGTTGATTGACTGATCTGGCCTTGTAACAATAACCAAAACGGCCTTGCTGTGCTGGTACTGCGAACGGCTGAAAGCAAGGGGAAACTACGGCCGTAATTTTTCCCGAGGGCATGCAGCTTTACTGTATAATTAAATGATGATGTCGTCCTCTTGGGTAAAATATTCCGGAGGTAAAATAGTCCCCCATTCGGATCTCCGGGCGGGGACTACTCAAGAGGATGTCGTTATCAGGAGAAAGAAAACTGGCGTTCTACGGATCGGAGCGTGGAATGTCAGATCCCTTAATCGGGCAGGTAGGTTAGAAAATTTAAAAAGGAAAATGGATAGGTTAAAGTTAGATATAGTGGGAAGTAGTGAAGTTCGGTGGCAGGAGGAACAAGACTTCTGGTCAGGTGACTACAGGGTTATAAACACAAAGTCAAATAGGGGTAATGCAGGAGTAGGTTTAATAATGAAAAGGAAAATAGCAATGCGGGTAAGCTACTACAAACAGCATAGTGAACGCATTATTGTGGCCAAGATAGATACGAAGCCCACACCTACTACAGTAGTACAAGTTTATATGCCAACTAGCTCTGCAGATGACGAAGAAATTGAAGAAATGTATGATGAAATAAAAGAAATTATTCAGATAGTGAAGGGAGACGAAAATTTAATAGTCATGGGTGAATGGAATTCGAGTGTAGGAAAAGGGAGAGAAGGAAACATAGTAGGTGAATATGGATTGGGTGTAAGAAATGAAAGAGGAAGCCGCCTGGTAGAATTTTGCACAGAGCACAACTTAATAATAGCTAACACTTGGTTTAAGAATCATGATAGAAGGTTGTATACATGGAAGAACCCTGGAGACACTAAAAGGTATCAGATAGATTATATAATGGTAAGACAGAGATTTAGGAACCAGGTTTTAAATTGTAAGACATTTCCAGGGGCAGATGTGGACTCTGACCACAATCTATTGGTTATGACCTGTAGATTAAAACTGAAGAAACTGCAAAAAGGTGGGAATTTAAGGAGATGGGACCTGGATAAACTGAAAGAACCAGAGGTTGTACAGAGTTTCAGGGAGAGTATAAGGGAACAATTGACAGGAATGGGGGAAAGAAATACATTAGAAGAAGAATGGGTAGCTTTGAGGGATGTAGTAGTAAAGGCAGCAGAGGATCAAGTAGGTAAAAAGACGAGGGTTAGTAGAAATCCTTGGGTAACAGAAGAAATATTGAATTTAATTGGTGAAAGGAAAAAATATAAAAATGCAGTAAATGAAGCAGGCAAAAAGGAATACAAACGTCTCAAAAATGAGATCGACAGGAAGTGCAAAATGGCTAAGCAGGGATGGCTAGAGGACAAATGTAAGGATGTAGAGGCGTATCTCACTAGAGGTAAGATGGATACTGCCTACAGGAAAATTAAAGAGACCTTTGGAGATAAGAGAACCACTTGTATGAACATCAAGAGCTCAGATGGAAACCCAGTTCTAAGCAAAGAAGGGAAAGCAGAAAGGTGGAAGGAGTATATAGAGGGTCTACACAAGGGCGATGCACTTGAGGACAATACTATGGAAATGGAAGAGGATGTAGATGAAGATGAAATGGGAGATACGATACTGCGTGAAGAGTTTGACAGAGCACTGAAAGACCTGAGTCGAAACAAGGCCCCGGGAGTAGACAACATTCCATTGGAACTACTGACGGCCTTGGGAGAGCCAGTCCTGACAAAACTCGACCATCTGGTGAGCAAGATGTATGAAACAGGCGACATACCCTCAGACTTCAAGAAGAATATAATAATTCCAATCCCAAAGAATCAGTTTAATAAGCCACAGCTGCAAAATACTAACACGAATTCTTTACAGACGAATGGAAAAAGTAGTAGAAACCGACCTCGGGGAAGATCAGTTTGGATTCCGTAGAAATACTGGAACACGTGAGGCAATACTGACCTTACGACTTATCTTAGAAGAAAGATTAAGGAAAGGCAACCCTACATTTCTAGCATTTGTAGACTTAGAGAGAGCTTTTGACAATGTTGACTGGAATACTCTCTTTCAAATTCTAAAGTTGGCAGGGGTTAAATACAGGGAGAGAAAGGCTATTTACAATTTGTACAGAAACCAGATGGCAGTTATAAGAGTCGAGGGACATGAAAGGGAAGCAGTGGTTGGGAAGGGAGTAAGACAGGGTTGTAGCCTCTCCCCGATGTTATTCAATCTGTATATTGAGCAAGCAGTAAAGGAAACAAAAGAAAAATTCGGAGTAGGTATTAAAATCCATGGAGAAGAACTAAAAACTTTGAGGTTCGCCGATGACATTGTAGTTCTATCAGAGACAGCAATGGACTTGGAAGAGCAGTTGAACGGAATGGATGGTGTCTTGAAGGGAGGATATAAGATGAACATCAACAAAAACAAAACGAGGATAATGGAATGTAGTCGAATTAAGTCGGGTGATGTTGATGGTATTAGATTAGGAAATGAGACACTTAAAGCAGTAAAGGAGTTTTGCTATTTGGGGAGCAAAATAACTGATGATGGTCGAAGAAGAGAGGATATAAATTGTTGACTGGCAATGGCAAGGAAAGCATTTCTGAAGAAGAGAAATTTGTTAACATCGAGTATAGATTTAAGTGTCAGGAAGTCATTTCTGAAAGTATTTGTATGGAGTGTAGCCATGTATGGAAGTGAAACATGGACGGTAAATAGTTTGGACAAGAAGAGAATAGAAGGTTTCGAAATGTGGTGCTACAGAAGAATGCTGAAGCTTAGATGGGTAGATCACATAACTAATGAGGAAGTATTGAATAGGATTGGGGAGAAGAGAAGTTTGTGGCACAACTTGACCAGAAGAAGGGATCGGTTGGTAGGACATGTTCTGAGGCATCAAGGGATCACCAATTTAGTATTGGAGGGCAGCATGGAGGGTAAAAATCGTAGGGGGAGACCAAGAGATGAATACACTAAGCAGATTCAGAAGGATGTAGGTTGCAGTTGGTACTGGGAGACGAAGAAGCTTGCACGGGATAGAGTAGCATGGAGAGCTACATCAAACCAGTCTCAGGACTGATGACCACAACAACAACAACAACCTCTCATCGCGGACAATGCAGTGGCTGGCAACCTTCCTTAACGACAAAGAGCAGCGGCATTTTGGTAGAGTTGTCAGTGCTAACAGACAAGCAACATTGCGTGACAGAACCACAGAAATCAATGAGGGATGTACGACGATTGTATTCTTTAGTACTGGTGTTACTAGGTTATGGAAGCAGACGACTGATGCAAGTGCCTTGCTAACAGCATGGTATCGCCTTCAGCGCCTCTCTTTGGGGTCGTGACCAAATCGGTTGAACCCTAGAGGACTGGGAAACTGTCGTCTGGTAACATGTGGCCCAGTTTCATTTGGTAAGAGCTGATGCTAAGGTTCCAGTGTGGAGCAGACCCTACGAAGCCATGGACACAAGTTGTCAACATAGCACTATGCAAACTGGTGGTGACTCCATTACGGAGTTTGCAGAGTGCCATCTTGATGTGAACTGTGCTTCCATGGAATGGCCTGGGTTCTCTAGTCCAACTGAACCGATCATTGACTGGAAATGGTTATGTTCAGCAACTTGTAGACCATTTGCAGCCATTCATGGACTTCATGTTTCCAGACAACGATGGACTTTTTGTGGATGGCAATGTTCCATGTCATCGGACCACAATTCTTCGCTATTGGTTTCAAGAATATTCCGACAACTGGAGCGAATTATTTGGCCACTCACTAAGCATTTATGAGGCATAAGCTACAGGTCAGTTCGTGCACAAAATCCTGCACCGGCAACACTTATTCAATTATCTGCAAATACACTCCTGGAAATGGAAAAAAGAACACATTGACACCGGTGTGTCAGACCCACCATACTTGCTCCGGACACTGCGAGAGGGCTGTACAAGCAATGATCACACGCACGGCACAGCGGACACACCAGGAACCGCGGTGTTGGCCGTCGAATGGCGCTAGCTGCGCAGCATTTGTGCACCGCCGCCGTCAGTGTCAGCCAGTTTGCCGTGGCATACGGAGCTCCATCGCAGTCTTTAACACTGGTAGCATGCCGCGACAACGTGGACGTGAACCGTATGTGCAGTTGACGGACTTTAAGCGAGGACGTATAGTGGGCATGCGGGAGGCCGGGTGGACGTACCGCCGAATTGCTCAACACGTGGGGCGTGAGGTCTCCACAGTACATCGATGTTGTCGCCAGTGGTCGGCGGAAGGTGCACGTGCCCGTCGACCGGGGACCGGACCGCAGCGACGCACGGATGCACGCCAAGACCGTAGGATCCTACGCAGTGCCGTAGGGGACCGCACCGCCACTTCCCAGCAAATTAGGGACACTGTTGCTCCTGGGGTATCGGCGAGGACCATTCGCAACCGTCTCCATGAAGCTGGGCTACGGTCCCGCACACCGTTAGGCCGTCTTCCGCTCACGCCCCAACATCGTGCAGCCCGCCTCCAGTGGTGTCGCGACAGGCGTGAATGGAGGGACGAATGGAGACGTGTCGTCTTCAGCGATGAGAGTCGCTTCTGCTTGGTGCCAATGATGGTCGTATGCGTGTTTGGCGCCGTGCAGGTGAGCGCCACAATCAGGACTGCATACGACCGAGGCACACAGGGCCAACACCCGGCATCATGGTGTGGGGAGCGGTCTCCTACACTGGCCGTACACCACTGGTGATCGTCGAGGGGACACTGAATAGTGCACGGTACATCCAAACCGTCATCGAACCCATCGTTCTACCATTCCTAGACCGGCAAGGGAACTTGCTGTTCCAACAGGACAATGCACGTCCGCATGTATCCCGTGCCACCCAACACCCAAGGTGTAAGTCAACTACCCTGGCCAGCAAGATCTCCGGATCTGTCCCCCATTGAGCATGTTTGGGACTGGATGAAGCGTCGTTTCACGCGGTCTGCACGTCCAGCACGAACACTGGTCCAACTGAGGCGCCAGGTGGAAATGGCATGGCAAGCCGTTCCACAGGACTACATCCAGCATCTCTACGATCGTCTCCATGGGAGAATAGCAGCCTGCATTGCTGCGAAAGGTGGATATACACTGTACTAGTGCCGACATTGTGCATGCTCTGTTGCCTGTGTCTATGTGCCTGTGGTTCTGTCAGTGTGATCATGTGATGTATCTGACCCCAGGAATGTGTCAATATAGTCTCCCCTTCCTGGGACAATGAATTCACGGTGTTCTTATTTCAATTTCCAGGAGTGTATAAAGGCAGCATGCTCAGTAATTCTGCAGGGGACTTCCAACGACTTGTGTCCATGCCTCACCGAGTTGCTGCTCTATGCCGGGCAAAAACGACTCCGACACGATATTAGGAGGTATCCCACGACTTTTGTCCGCTCAATGTAAAACAATGCTGTGAGAAAACTATTAATTTTTAAGACTATTCGTTGCCAGCCTATAATTCTTGGAAATCTTTCAATTCAACATTATCTATGATAAAAAACTCAAATTTAATCTGCCATTAACCATTAGACGCAAAAATTTTTGATGTTAGTGTCACTGTTGCATGTAACTTATTATTTGTCCTACCAAGACAAACACGTGCACGTAACAGATGTACAGATGCACTACATAAAGTAGATATAACTATCACCTTGGAGTGAGTACCAGTCGTTACTTCACAAGAATTGCAGTAACAATAGTGGCTCAAATCTTTATCTGTTTGGCGATTCTACATGTACTTCTACATCCATACTCCGCAAGCCACCTGACGGTGTGTGGCGGAGGGTACCTTGAGTACCTCTATCGGTTCTCCCTTCTATTCCAGTCTCGTATTGTTCGTCGAAAGAAGGATTGTCGGTATGCCTCTGTGTGGGCTCTAATCTCTCAGATATTATCCTCATGGTCTCTTCACGAGATATACGCAGGAGAGAGCAATATACTGCTTGACTCCTCGGTGAAGGTATGTTCTCGAAACTTTAACAAAAGCCCGTACCGAGCTATTGAGCGTCTCTCTTGCAGAGTCTTCCACTGGAGTTTATCTATCATCTCCGTAACGCTTTCGCGATTACTAAATGATCCTGTAACGAACCGCGCTGGTCTCCGTTGGATCTTCTCTCTCTCTCTTCTGTCAACCGTTTGTGGTACGGATCCCACACTGGTGAGCAGTATTCAAGCAGTGGGCGAACAAGTGCACTGTAACCTACTTCCTTTCTTTTCAGACTGCATTTCCTTACGATTCTTCCAATGAATCTCAGTCTGGCATATGCTTTACCGACGATTAATTTTATATTGTCATTCCATTTTAAATCACTCCTAATGCCTACTCCCACATAATTTATGGAATTAACTACTTCCAGTTGCTGACCTGCTATATTGTAGCTAAATGATAAAGGATCTTTCTTTCTGTGTATTCGCAGCACATTACACATGTCTACATTGAGATTCAATTGCCATTCCCTGCACCATGCGTAAATTCGTTGCAGATCCTCCTGCATTTCAGTACAATTTTCGATTCTTACAACCTCTCAATATACCACAGCATCATCCGCAAAAAGCCTCAGTGAACTGCAGAGGTAGACCCTCCATCGTTTACTGCATCTTCTCTCAGTGCTACTATTTGTCTTGTCTTTTACATAATTACGTAGTTAACTAACAAAGCGTGTTGTGTATAAAGTACATTTTGGTAAAGGAAAAATTTTACTACATTCTTAAGAAGAAAATAAGAGACGAAAGGAAAGTTAGATAATAGCAGAGTTCTCTTTACCAGGATATTATTTCAAGTTGGGGAGCTTTGGTAATACCTTCGAGCCCCTCTCATCTGACATAGCATATTCTGTTTTACAACGGTTATTACCAAACGTATGAATGCCGTGAAATTACCTATAAGTGGTTTGTCTATACCATAAAAATGGTTCAAATGGCTCTGAGCACTATGGGACTTAACATCTGAGGTCATCAGTCCCCTAGGAAAAAAATGGTTCAAATGGCTCTGAGCACTATAGGACTTAACATCTGTGGTCATCAGTCCCCTAGAACTTAGAACTACTTAAACCTAACTAACCTAAGGACATCACACACATCCATGCCCGAGGCAGGATTCGAACCTGCGACCGCAGCAGTCGCGCGGTTCCGGACTGAGCGCCTAGAACCGCTAGAGAGTCCCCTAGAACTTAGAACTACTGAAACCTAACTAACCTAAGGACATCACACACATCCATGCCCGAGGCTGGATTCGAACCTGCGACCGTAGCAGTCACGCGGTTCCGGACTGCGCGCCTAGAACCGCTAGACCACCGCGGCCGGCGTCTATACCATAAGTCTGAGAAGTGTTTCAGAAGGGTGACATCGAGACTCGTCTGTCAGAAGGGTACTTGGTATCTATGTTGCGCATTCGTGTTTGTGTTGTCGAATTTTATTGCACTACAGTGTATTTTTATGCACAACATTACAAAGTTCGCATGTTTTACTGTTTGCACCTTGTATAGTTTACATATTACACAATTACTTGTTTGAAAATGATGACCCAAAGAACTGAAGAATTGCATTTTGTTTTTACTTTGTAAAAACTAGGAAATTATGTCTTATCACTAACTTATTTCTAAATTCAATGTGTATGTTACTTGTCATATTGTTGTAGTCATATGATCTCCTACTACACGATATATGTATCTGGATATGGTGATACAGTTGTGTTCATGTCATCATCTGTGTCTGTATGTTCATCTGTTTCCATATCAGCGTCTGAACGCCTGTTATCTCACCTACTGCATCGTGGCGTAGGGTGTGTGTCTTGTCGTGATCTTGCACACGGTCATTGCGGCTTATAAGTGTTGTGTAGAACTCTCGATATTTACTTTGTTGATTCAGGTATCAGTTTGAAAAAGTAATACATATGATATACCCCAATCAATTATAGAAAAAGATAAGTTGAGGTGGTAGAAAAGGTGACATATAATAATAAGTACGGCTTGTAGCTAATGCATTCAAACATGTACACACTAACTCTACAAAAAAGAAAAAGCCTATGAGCATCTGTCACCACTAGTACTACAAGGGAACGTGTGTAGGGTGGAGATGGAGCTGAAACCCAAAACTAATCAAATTGTGGAACATGTGCAATTTTTACGAAAGTTTAGACGCATACGAGGTGATTATGACTGATGTGCAGCTATTGACAAAGGTCCACTGTTGGTCGTAATTATAGTGTGGCAACGAAATTTGGTGCATTTTCTAATGTGTTAATGTGGAACCTATTTACACTGGAAAAAGAATTAGTTCCAATATTAGACACCAGATGCAAGTCTGTCGCTGTGAATGCAAGAAAGACATATAGAAATGTTTTCATTTATCATGGATTAGGAACGGGTCATGGACAGGAAAGGTCAAACAAAAGACAGAGCCATGATGTTGATTGTTGATTTTATTATTAACTGCTGCATACACAATTTATTCAATATGAATACTGGAGACGCTGGCGAGATACTGTACAGCGCCATATTTACACCTCTTGGCCAAAACTAATCTTTTCCAGCATAAATCTGTTCCGCTAACGCTTTTGCCCGTATCTGTGAAATTTCGCTGCTACAAGATAATTACACGCCACTCTGGACCTCCATCAGTAGCAGTACTTTAATGATAACCTCCCGATATCACTTAGGTGATCGAAAATATTGTGGTAGTACTGTATGATACCCGTTAAGAGTAGGGAGTGGAGATGACAAATCTGGGAGGCCTACAGCAAAATAAACCAAACGTGTGAGTGATGATAGTGCTGCTTGATCGTCCGGTCATTAGTCAGTAACGTCAATAAGAAAGGAGCAAACCTGAGTTCTCTGCATGGACGACGGCTGCAGTGGCGACGAAGCTTGACTGGCAAAGAGGAGACTGAGTCATCAGCTGAGCTGGGCTCTCCCCTGAGATGCCGCACGGTCCCACACACACACACACACACACACACATACAGGGAGAGCTGCGTGAGTCACGCGATCAGCAGAGGGCGCGCCGTCGGCAGCAGCGATCCCTCCCTGGGGCGCTCTTTTGTCTCCTCTTCACGACTCTCGCTGAAGGAAAAACAAGGTGCCCAAGACTTACCACACTTACTTTCACCCCTGAGGGAAAGAATTACGATTACAAATACTGTAATCTAATCGGCATATACAGGGTTATTACAAATGATTGAATCGATTTCACAGCTCTACAATAACTTTATTATTTGGCATATTTTCACAATGCTTTGCACACACATACAAAAACTCAAAAAGTTTTTTTAGGCATTCACAAATGTTCGATATGTGCCCCTTTAGTGATTCGGCAGACATCAAGCCGATAATCAAGTTCCTCGCACACTCGGCGCAGCATGTCCCCATCAATGAGTTCGAAAGCATCGTTGATGCGAGCTCGCAGTTCTGGTACGTTTCTTGGTAGAGGAGGTTTAAACACTGAATCTTTCACATAACCCCACAGAAAGAAATAGCATGGGGTTAAGTCGGGAGAGCGTGGAGGCCATGACACGAATTGCTGATCGTGATCTCCACCACGACCGATCCATCGGTTTTCCAATCTCCTGTTTAAGAACTGCCGAACATCATGATGGAAGTGCGGTGGAGCACCATCCTGTTGAAAGATGAAGCCGGCGCTGTCGGTCTCCAGTTGTGGCACGAGCCAATTTTCCAGCATGTACAGATACACGTGTCCTGTAACGTTTTTTTCGCAGAAGAAAAAGGGGCCGTAAACTTTAAACCTTGAGATTGCACAAAACACGTTAACTTTTGGTGAATTGCGAATTTGCTGCACGAATGCGTGTGGATTCTCTACCGCCCAGATTCGCACATTGTGTCTGTTCACTTCACCATTTAGAAAAAATGTTGCTTCATCACTGAAAACAAGTTTCGCAATGAACGCATCCTCTTCCACGAGCTGTTGCAACCGCGCCGAAAATTCAAAGCGTTTGACTTTGTCATCGGGTGTCAGGGCTTGTAGCAATTGTAAACGGTAAGGCTTCTTCTTTAGCCTTTTCCGTAAGATTTTCCAAACCGTCGGCTGTGGTACGTTTAGCTCCCTGCTTGCTTTATTCGTCGACTTCCGCGGGCTACGCGGGAAACTTGCCCGCACGCGTTCAACCGTTTCTTCGCTCACTGCAGGCCGACTCGTTGATTTCTCCTTACAGAGGCATCCAGAAGGTTTAAACTGCGCATACCATCGCCGAATGGAGTTAGCAGTTGGTGGATCTTTGTTGAACTTCCTCCTGAAGTGTCGTTGCACTGTTATGACTGACTGATGTGAGTACATTTCGAGCACGACATACGCTTTCTCGGCTCCTGTTGCCATTTTGTCTCACTGCGCTCTCGAGCGCGCTCTGGCGGCAGAAACCTGAAGTGTGGCTTCAGCCGAACAAAACTTTATGAGTTTTTCTACGTATCTGTAGTGTGTCGTGACCATATGTCAATGAATGGAGTTACAGTGAATTTATGAAATCGCTTCAATCATTTGTAATAGCCCTGTACATGTACAGGGTGTCTCACCTAACCAGTCTGCCACCTCAAATATCTCTCGAACAACAACAGATATTCAAAAACTGTACGGCAGAGGCTTAGGGAACCAAATACTATGCGAAATATTAAAATGTAAACAAATACTATTTTCAACACAACCTTTTTTTAAATAGACACCCCCTATTATTTCGTATACAATAAATAGCATGAAAAATCCTAAAAATAATGGCGTTGGTTGCATCGACAATACGTTGATTACATCCCGAGAAACTGCGAAGCGAAATTGACGCTTGAAATAAAAGAAGTGCACAGCTAGCGCACGTCCTGAGACTCAAGCGTGCACCTCACGCTACCGGTAATCGTGATGTCATTGACGTACTACGTCAGTGGAGTGTTATTAATGTATGGCGTGGTATTGTATGAAAACGCATCATTGGCCCATATTTGACTGGCATTCCTAAAGGGGGATAGTTTAGTCCCTTCTTGAGCTGTACCTTATTTGAACCGGTCCACCTTATATAATGTGTCAAACAATGCGGTATCAGAATGATGGATGTCCTGTGCATAATGTTTATTGTTGCAAAATGAGAACTAGAGCTACAATTAGTGGTAACACACTTGGTTTCACGTTTCTAAACGTCGTAGGTTCTGAAATATGTGACTTGTTAAGGATAGCAACGGCGTCACAGCTTCTGACGTAATGCATGGTTCAAATGGCTCTGAGCACTATGGAACTTAACATCTGCGGTCATCAGTCCCCTAGAACTTAGAACTACTTAAACCTAACTAACCTAAGGACATCACACACATCCATGCCCAAGGCAGGATTCGAACCTGCGACCGTAGAAGTCGCGCGGTTCCGGAATGAGCGCCTAGAACCGCGAGACCACCGCAGCCGGCCGTAATGCATGGCATGTAGTACTGTGCTCAGAGTAGGTGTTGCCTGCACTGAAGCCTGTATCCTGCCGTCAACATACCAATATCACCACGGCACGCTCTACCTTCAGTGTACAAGTGTCTCCTAATCTGGGCTGCTGAACTGCTCCCATACAGTAACGTAATTCACATACGTTGCCACATTAGAACCTGTTTCCTTGTGGCTTCATACATGTGCCGTCATCTAGTCGATATGCTAGCCTTCAGTATTGGAGAAAACCTAGATATTATTTTGATTTATGGCGAATGTTACAGGAATGCAACCGCAGCTGTGATACTGTATGCTGAACGCTACCCAGATCGGCGGTGTCGTCACGTCGAAACATTGGCAACATCTGCAAGACACTCACGGAAAGAGGAAACTGGGCTCCCACAAAACGTCGACGTACAACGCCAGCGACTGGCAATGGAAACGAAATTGCTGTTCTGGCTGCTGTAGCACAGAATGCTGATGTGGGTGTACCAGAAATTGCACGGGGTGTAGGAATAAGCCACAGCAGAGTCTTGCTTCTGGATCGGTTTCATCCGTTCCATATCTCACTGCACCAAGAACTGTATGTGGTGTCACCGCCAGACACCACACTTGTTAGGTGGTAGCTTTTAAATCGGCCGCGGTCCGCTAGTATACGACGGACCCGCGTGTCGCCACTGTCAGTGATGGCAGACCGAGCGCCGCCACACGGCAGATCTAGTGAGACGTACTAGCACTCGCCCCAGTTGGACAGCAGACTTTGCTAGCGATGCTACATTGACATATACGCTCTCATTTGCCGAGACGATAGTTAGCATAGCCTTCAGCTACGTCATTTGCTACGACCTAGCAAGGCGCCATAGCATTTGATAATTATTATTGTGAAGCCTGTACCGTAACGAGAGATGTTCACCAATTGTGGATTAAAGTTAAGTATTCTACCAGATACTCTTGTTTTGATAGTCTTATTTCTCTGACCTGTTCCAGACCTCACGCCAGCCTGCGTGAGCTTAATCGCGTGCCTTTCGGCTTCCTCCAAACTCCGTGAATTGGCTCCTACCAATTCACAACACTGTACGGGTAGGACTTTTGAATCCCGCATCGCATTCTGTCGTTTTGCACTTCAGAAGATGCAAGGTAATCCAGTATTCTTAAGCAGTACGTTGTTTACGGACGAGACTTCATTTACAAATCATGCTAATGTGAATCTGCGGAACATTCACTACTGGTCAGTGCAAAATGGCCACTGGATTCGCCAAGTTGCTCATCAACGACAGTGGAGTGTCAGTGTTTGATGCGATATCGTAGCTAATTGAATTGTAGGTCACTATTTGTACCGTGGAATACTGAATGGACAGCGATAGGCATCATTTCTTCAACACACACTAGGGCTCCTCATAGAGCATGGAGCATCGTCTATCAATGTGGTTCCAGGTGATGGATGTCCCGCACACAGTGCACAAGTTGCCAGAGACGCTCTAGATGCGACATTTCCAAATACACTCCTGGAAATGGAAAAAAGAACACATTGACACCGGTGTGTCAGACCCACCATACTTGCTCCGGACACTGCGAGAGGGCTGTACAAGCAATGATCACACGCACAGCACAGCGGGTACACCAGGAACTGCGGTGTTGGCCGTCGAATGGCGCTAGCTGCGCAGCATTTGTGCACCGCCGCCGTCAGTGTCAGCCAGTTTGCCGTGGTATACGGAGCTCCATCGCAGTCTTTAACACTGGTAGCATGCCGCGACAGCGTGGACGTGAACCGTATGTGCAGTTGACGGACTTTGAGCGAGGGCGTATAGTGGGCATGCGGGAGGCCGGGTGGACGTACCGCCGAATTGCTCAACACGTGGGGCGTGAGGTCTCCACAGTACATCGATGTTGTCGCCAGTGGTCGGCGGAAGGTGCACGTGCCCGTCGACCTGGGACCGGACCGCAGCGACGCACGGATGCACGCCAACACCGTAGGATCCTTCGCAGTGCCGTAGGGGACCACACCGCCAATTCCCAGCAAATTAGGGACACTGTTGCTCCTGGCGTATCGGCGAGGACCATTCGCAACCGTCTCCATGAAGCTGGGCTACGGTCCCGCACACCGTTAGGCCGTCTTCCGCTCACGCCCCAACATCGTGCAGCCCGCCTCCAGTGGTGTCGCGACAGGCGTGAATGGAGGGACGAATGGAGACGTGTCGTCTTCAGCGATGAGAGTCGCATCTGCCTTGGTGCCAATGATGGTCGTATGCGTGTTTGGCGCCGTGCAGGTGAGCGCCACAATCAGGACTGCATACGACCGAGGCACACAGGCCCAACACCCGGCATCATGTTGTGGGGAGCGATCTCCTACACTGGCCGTACACCACTGGTGATCGTCGAGGGGACACTGAATAGTGCACGGTACATCCAAACCGTCATCGAACCCATCGTTCTACCATTCCTAGACCGGCAAGGGAACTTGCTGTTCCAACAGGACAATGCACGTCCGCACGTATCCCGTGCCACCTAACGTGCTCTAGAAGGTGTAAGTCAACTACCCTGTCCAGCAAGATCTCCGGATCTGTCCCCCATTGAGCATGTTTGGGACTGGATGAAGCGTCGTCTCACGCGGTCTGCACGTCCAGCACGAACGCTGGTCCAACTGGGGCGCCAGGTGGAAATGGGATGGCAAGCCGTTCCACAGGACTACATCCAGCATCTCTACGATCGTCTCCATGGGAGAGTAGCAGCCTGCATTGCTGCGAAAGGTGGATATACACTGTACTAGTGCCGACATTGTGCATGCTCTGTTGCCTGTGTCTATGTGCCTGTGGTTCTGTCAGTGTGATCATGTGATGTATCTGACCCCAGGAATGTGTCAATAAAGTTTCCCCTTCCTGGGACAATGAATTCACGGTGTTCTTATTTCAATTTCCAGGAGTGTAGGTGGATGAGGCAGTGAGCGGTAGCCAGCACGGTCCCCCGACTTGACGCCATTAGACTTCTTTCTCTGGAGCGCAGTGAGAGACAGGGTGTATCAGGAACCCCCAACGACAGTAGAGGATATGCAACGTCGTATTACTGCGGAATGTGCATAAATATCGGTAGAAACCCTACAATCTGTACAACACTCTCTCGTTACCCATCTGCAACGTGTACTGATGTAAACGGAGGGCACTTCGAACGTATGTTGACGTGACACAATTTCATCGGTCAAGTTGTGGGTGTATTTTCTGTGCTGAATGTTATGCACAACAGTAACAGTTTCTGTGGGCAACAGGGCACTAGTAAATGTGTTTCGCAAATTGAATTCAAGTGTGTTATCTCTAATTGTAGGTCTAGTTGTCATTTCGCTAGAATAAACATACATTTACAATTTGATAAACATAGCTTCGTGTTGGACGTGTTACTTGTTTATTTTTGTGGATTGTGCCTACCTTCCCGTTGTATGAGCCTCTGACACAGGCAGGGTGAGGTGCACGCTTGAGTCTCAGGACGTGCGCTAGCTGTGCGCTTCATTTATTTCAGCCGGCCGGTGTGGCCGTGCGGTTAAAGGCGCTTCAGTCTGGAACCGCGTGACCGCTACGGTCGCAGGTTCGAATCCTGCCTCGGGCATGGATGTGTGTGATGTCCTTAGATAGGTTTAATTAGTTCTAAGTTCTAGGCGACTGATGACCTCAGAAGCTAAGTCGCATAGTGCTCAGAGCCATTTGAACCAGCCATCATTTATTTCAAGCGTTAACTTCGCTTCGCAATTTCTAAGGTTGTAATTGACGTATTGCGATGCAACCAACGCCATTATTTTTGGGATTTTTCATGCTATTGCATGCATACGAAATAATATGGGGTATCCATTTAAAAATACGTAAGTTTGAGTTGAAAGTAGTATTTGTTTACGTCTTAAAATTTCGCATACTATTTGGTTTCCTAAGCCCCTGCAGTGCGGTCATGTTGGTGAAAACCATTTTTGAATATCTATTGTTATTCCAGAGATATTTGAGGCGGCAGAGATAGGTGAGACACCTTGTATATGCAATACATATGCAGATGTAGATTACAGTATTTGAAATCGTAATTCTTGCCCTCAGGGGTGAAAGTAAGTGTTGGTCACCGTGTTTTGCCTTCAGCGCGAGTCGTGAAGAGAAGACAAAAGAGAGCCACAGGGAGGGATCGGTGGTGTGTGCATGGAGGTGTCAGTCCTAAGTGACAAGCAACACTGTGTGAAATAACTGGGCAAATCGATGTGGAACGTACGACGAACGTTTAAGTAAGGACTGTGCGGCTAAATTTGGCGGTAATGGGCTATGGCAACAGACGACTGATGCAAGTACCTTTGCTAACAACACGATATCGCCTGCAGCTCCTCTCCTGGGCTCGTTGTTATTAGTTGGGCCCTAGACGACTGGATGAGTCCCGACTACATACGGTAAGAGCTGATGGTAGATTTAAGTGTGGCACAGGCTCCACAAAACCATGTACCCAAGCTGTCAACAACATACTGTGCAAAGTGGAGCTGGCTCGATAATGACGTTGGATGTCTTTACATGGAACGGACTGGGTCTTCTGGTGCAGCTGAACCGATTGTTGACGGGAAATGGCGGTGATCGGCTACTTGGAGGCCATTTGCAGCCATTCATAGACTTCATGTCCCTAAACAACAATGGAACTTTTATGGATGACAATGCAGCACGTCATCAGGCCATAATCGTTCGCGACTGGTTTGAAAAACATTTAGAATCATTTAGCCACCCATGGAACATTTACGGGACATGACAGAGACGTCAATCCGTCAACAGGTACCTGCACCAACAACACTTTCGCGTTTATCGACGGCTATAGATGCAGCGTGGCTCAGTATTTCTGCAGAGGACGTCCAGCAACTTGTTGAGTCCAGGCGATGTCTAGTTGCTGCACTACGCTGGGCCAAAGGGATCCGACACGATATTAAGAGGAATCCCATGACTTTTGTCGCCTCAGTGTATAGTTTGTGGCTCCGAGCTCGACTCCAGTCCATCACCAGCAACGGAGGGTGCAACTTCGACAATGCCAACCACTCGTGCTGGCGAAACATCAGAAAAATCATCAGTCTTCGATCGAAGAACCGAGACAGAAACCAACAGGCAATTAGTCAACAAGTGGCCACAAAATCCTTAACAGTTTTGTACTCATCGGTTTTCTTTCCAAATTTACAGGTTTTAGGCAATTTCGCCGATGTTCAGATCATATATACTAGTTACATGTTCCTTTGTAACTTCGTCATACGATTTGAACATTAGCCGAATCCACTCATTTTAAAATTAAAAAAGTGAAAGAAAACAGCAACAGACAGACAGAAAAATCAGCCTTTTTTTGCATAAGTAAGGATCGCGAATAACGCCCTGTGACAATATGTCCAGTTTTAATTTTCCAGCAATCTATGGGTGATAATTCGAAACTAATAAAACCTATGTAACTACTGTTTTGATTCTTCATTCAGATTGGTTGTAGAGGCTTATTGTCAAATGCGTAAAACATAACCCATATGTGATCAGTCGTTTGAAGCTGTTTTATACACGAGCGTTCGGTTTTGACGTTTAAGGTCTGAAGTTGCTATTTTTTTTTTGCGTCAAGTGCTGTTGCAGGCAGCCGCCACAGCACGTTGATCTCGACGGTAACATAAAATCCTTTTTAAACGTCTGTCTCCAATAAAAATCAAGTACAAACTTCAAATTGGCGTAGGGCACGATTCTCTGTAGCCTCTTTACGCATGTCAACAATCTTTTTCTAATTTTAATTACCGCTAGTCGACTTATAACCATGAAATTTAGCAAGAAGCAATGTTTCATGGTACAAGTGAGGGAAAGTGTCGATATTGTTAATTTGTAATTATATCACATAACTAAATAGTTGTTTGCCGTTAAGAATCCGTCAAAAATCTCGGGAGCTACATCAGGGTCTTGAATGTGGTTTTTAGTAACAGGTAAAGTGATTGATGAAGAAGGTTTGTGTACATAATTTATAAGTATTTCGTGCTAACAGGCTGAGCTATGATGAAATGAAGTCCTCTGCCGCTGTGAATACGGTGCCTTTGCCATTTAGCCGCGATGGCTTAAGGCCTCTCGACTACCGCTCCTTCTACATAAACCGCTCATTCTACATAAAAAAGTTCCTTGACAGTCTTTGCCTACGACACGTAAGTGACTGTAATGTTTCAAAGCGAAGTAATAAGGGAATTCCACTTCCATTGTTTGAGATCCCGTTTCGGTATGCCATAAAATATCCGTTGAAGCAATCCAGGGAACTTCTGGACAATTGCGTAACAACAAAAGCCCTAAGTTGTACTATTTTCTTCTCTGATGACTTCATCCAAGCCCGCATCTCGTGGTCGTGCGGTAGCGTTCTCGCTTCCCACGCCCGGGTTCCTGGGTTCGATTCCCAGCGGGGTCAGGGATTTTCTCTGCCTCGTGATGGCTGGGTGTTGTGTGCTGTCCTTAGGTTAGTTAGGTTTAAGTAGTTCTAAGTTCTAGGGGACTGATGAACGTAGATGTTAAGTCCCATAGTGCTCAGAGCCATTTTGAACTTCATCCAAACCCTACCAGTAATCACAACCGGGATGAACGAAGACAAAGCTGCCAATTACACTGAAAAGCCAAAGAAACTGGTACACCTGCTTAATATAGCGTAGGGCCCCTCCGAGAACGCAGAAGTGCCACAACACGACGTGGCATGGAGTCTACAAACGTCTGCAGTAGTGCTGGAGGGAACTGACACCGTGAATCCTGCAGAGCTGTCCATAAATTCGTAAGAGTAAGTTGCAAGGGGTCCCAGATATGCTCAATAATGATCATGTCTAGGGAGTTTTGTGGGTAGCGGAAGCGTTTAAACTCACAAGAGTGTTCCTGGAGCCAGTCAGTAGCAATTCTGCAAGTGTGGGGTGTCGCATCGTCCTACTGGAATTGCCCAACTCCGTCGGAATGCACAATGAACACGAATGAATGCATGTGATCAGACAGAATACTTACTTACGTGTCACCTGTCGGACTCGTATCAAAACGTATCAGGGGGTCTCATATCACTCCAACTGCACACGTTCCTCACCATTACGGAGCTTCCACCAGCTTGAACAGTCCTTGCTGACATGCAGGGTCCATGTGTAACCTCCCCCTCACTTATCGACCTTAATGATAGTGAAAAATTAAACCGCGTGTACCTAATGGAAAATTGGGAAAAGCAATCGTCACCGAAGTTAATCTGTCGGTAAAGAGAGAGGAAAGGGTTACATCTAAATGAAAGGAAAAATGCTAATGAAACAGGTGGAAATTAATTTTGAAAAGGGGTAAAGTTAATAAAGAAAGTAAATGTGCGGCCGTTACGTTAACAATTAACTAGCGGTAATTAGTTATTTGAGATTTGGGGAAAATTACGGTCGCCAGTCCTAAGGACAATTACTATAGTAACTGAAAAAGAAAGGTTATTACACATATAACTAGCACTAGAAGCGTGGCAACTGAAGGTTGACACGTGCAGTGTGAAAACTGAAGGTTTGTCACAAGTAATAAATTTCGCTACACTCTGACTTAATTTAGCAAAAGAATTAATAAAACCGGAAAATCGAAAGTTAATTTAGTGACTGAAGTTAATAGTGAGCTTTCTTTCTGAAGCACATCGAAATTCAGTAAAATACGGTTAGTCTTGGACTAACTCAACAATCATTTCAAAAGCTACTTGAATCTACGCAATTTAGAAATAAGAGATTTAACCTTGAACTTGAATTAAATGATTCTGAACAATTAACAATAGTAAAATTTAGTACGTACCAAGCTGAGCTGCAGTCACAGGTAAGCTAAAATATGGTAACAAAACTCGCACTCTTAATTTGTGCTTGTGTAATCTGAATATTGTAGCCAGCTATAGTACTTTGACTGAACTTTGAAATTAAAGCAGTGAAATAGAATTAGCTATATTACTTTAATGCTGGCGTTTGAATTTCAACGACACTCGGGTTCATTTCGGAAAAGGAAGGGACTCTGCTTGGTAATGCAATTGGGACAATGAGCAACAAACGTTCATGCTAAGTTGCTGTAATTATAGTGACGAAAATGGAACAGTTTGAAAAGCTGAGGTCTGCCATACAGTTCTAAAACTTTACGTGCGTCCAGTCTTCCTTGTCGGTTGATTGAAGGTTTGAAGCCGTCGGTCGAGGAGGTGGCGACAGTCACTCATTGTCGGCCATCGCTGTTGCAGAAGCTGGATCTTGGCGCGCCTCCTTCTCGACACGGTCAGCAGACGAAACGGGCTCTTGATGTGCGCTAGTTAATGTTTCCCGTCCGCGACACCATGTCAGAAACTATCATCGCAAGTCGAGCGCAATTACATGCTGCGAAACCCCGAAAGCGCGGCACCTCGCGGGAGCTTCTCACAACACACCTGCTCCACTCGCTACTCCCGCCAGACTCCCTCTGCTCAGCCCGCGCTCCACGCGGCAGAGTGAACACTACCAAAGATCCTAAACACTCTGGTTCTCCACACGACCTATCGATAGCATACTTTTCCCTAGGCAAGACCCAGCGTAAAAATACAAATAATATTTACAAAACAACCAATTATACATCGACATAAATGCATATATTCCATCCACTCGATACAATTTCAAACGAGACTCGTCCGACTAGGCAAATGTTTCCAGTCATCAACAGTTCAATGTCGGTGTTGACGGGCACAGGCGAGGCGTAAAGCCTTGTTTCGTGCAGTCATCAAGGGTACAAGAGTGGGCCTTCGGCTCCGAAAGTCCATATCGATGATGTTTCGTCAACTGGTTCGCACGCTGATACTAGTTGATGCTCAGCATTGAAATCTGCAGCAATCTGCGAAAGGGATGCACTTCTGTCACGTTGAGCGATTCTCTTCAGTCGTCGTTGGTGTCGTTCTTGCAGGTTCTTTTTACGGCCGCAGCGATGTTGGAGGTTTGCTGATATTCGCGGTACACTCGTGAAAAGGTCATACGGGAAAATCACCACTTCATCGCTACCTCGGAGATGCTGTGTCGCATCGCTCGTGCGCCGAATATAACACCACGTTCACACTCACTTACATGCTGAAAATCTGCCATTGTAGCAGCAGTAACCGATCTAACAACTGCGACAAACACTTGTTGCCTTATATAGGCGTGTCAACCGCAGGGCCGTATTCACCATGTTTACATATCTCTGTATTTGAATACGCATGCCTGTACCAGTTTCTTTGGCGTTTCAGTGTAGAATTAAGTTTGTACGGAGCCTTCGGAACGCAAGTCGTAATCGCATCTTTCCGGTTTTTTGCTTCTTAGATGGATGCAATTTTCGTCTTCGTGACCAGCTTCGAACTTGACACGTCATATACAGAAGCTCGAAAACTACAGAACTACAGTAATACTTGTTTGTTTGTTGATTACAAGATCACCTCGCTCGTGAACAAATCCCTTAAACTTGCGTATTGCACTGATTTTTCAGCATATAAGCTTTCGAAAACGGGGCTTTTATGGAATTGTGAAAATATTTAATTTGTATCAAATATGAACTTTAAATTTTCTTTCTCCTAAAAACTACGCTATAACATTTAAAGTCACATATCGCTCTCACTATTATCTCTACGCACGAGAAAAATATTTTCACAGTTTTCATTAGGGCTAGTGTCACGTTAGCTATAGAAATATATTAAATTTTCGGTATGGAGAAGTTTCTTTTTTATCACTGCATATCTATTATTGCAAACTACGAGAGCATCCTGAAAACTAACACCACCGAAATTTTTATGTGACAACTCTTAAAGCTTTTAAATAAAACAAACTTCGTCACTCGTAACACTGTATCTCTTATTCTCCATGTCTATATACTTATTTCTCAACGTAATCATCCTGGCGACGAAAACATTTCTCTCAACGAGAGACCAGTTTGTTGATACTATCACTGTAGAATATCTGACTCTGTCGGCGGAGCCACAACCTGATCTCTGCTCGCAACGCTTCATCACTATCGAAGTGAACTCCTGGAGGTGTTCTTAAGTTTTGGAAACAGATGAAACCCGGATGGGGCCAAGCCAGGGCTGTATGGAGGATGACCGATGACAGTGAACGCAAGGTTGTTGCAAAGGTCACAGCGCTCCTGTGTGGTGTGGCATTGTCATGCTGAAGCATAGGATGCTACAAATGAGGATGAACTCTTTGAAATCGAAACTCGATTATTATACGCTGTTTCTCACGCGCCGACATAGTTACGTCACATGCCACCACGTTACACGTTATAATTTGGAGTCCTCCAGCGGCACAGAACTGCAAATATGTAGAGGTGATGAATAAAGTTAAAGAATGTTAATAACGTTCATTTTATTTAAAAAGCTTTAAGGGGCTCCGGAAAGGCTCAAAATCATGAAAAGTTCAATTTTTACTTTTTTGCGTTTTCTGAATCTGCAGACAATTACCTTTTAATAGATATATAATTTATTGAATTCCGAAGACTACAACTATTTTTAATTTTTTTTTTGAAATGTGTTCTACATGGGCGTGACCCACTGTGGCGCTGTTAAACTGCTGTCAAATGGTGTTATTATTAACGTCCGTGTTCATCAGGTACATTTTAGAGATAAAGTATGTGTTGTGGCTAACCTGTGATGATTCAATATATATCGCTGGTGTGATTGTCGATTGTTTCATGTTTATTTACTCTGTCGTTATCAAGAAAATATTCGTAATTAATTCTGTTTCTTGAGTCTCTGTTTTGTTGAAGTATAATAATGAGTAAAAGTAAAGTTGCTGTTGCAACTTTCAATGATGGCAACATTGTAAGGTGCAAGGTATTTAGAAATATGGGAATGAAGATAGGTTCTAACATGGTACGAGCGATGCTTGCTTTAGACAAGGAACGCCTTCGGGCTGCAGACAGGGCTGTAAAGAGTCTAGAAATACAAGCAAGAGTAAACAGGAGGAGGAACAAGAGGAAGCTGGAGGATGAAGATAATCCATCCTATGGACCTGGAATGCACTAAAAAGTTAATCCAATCTTTGTCGCTCGATTCCCAAAACTTTTATTTTCTCATACTAATTACATGTTTTCTAAGGATCTTCCAAACATATTTGTTTCAAACTTTCAGTAAATGTTACACAGTACCTTCTGCATAGTTTAACACAGCCTTTTTCCAAAAAACTGTATATTTTTGAATTATAAATAAAAAATTACAAAAAAATGTTGTGAATTTTCATTAAAATTGAAAAAAAATCATCTTTAATAACTGAACTAAAATTTTGTAAAAATCCCTGTGTTAAGTTGTAGCCCATATTCCAATAAATAATCTGTAAAAAGTTCAACTTCCTACCTCAAATACTTTGTGAGGAAAGATGTAATTTATAAGCGTTATTTTAACATTGCAAGTATAGGAGCCCCTCAAGAGGTTTCACACAAAAATTTCGGTGGCGTTACTTTTCGTCACGCCCTCGTATCACACTCGGGCCTTGCCGCAGTGGTAACACCGGTCCCCCTCAGATCAGCGAAGTTAAGTGCTGGCGGGCTTGGCTAGCAACTGCGTGGGTCACCATCTCGGTGTGCCGAGTGCTGTTGGCAAGCGGGGTTCACTCTGGCCGTGCGGTTCTAGGCGATGCTGTCCGGAATCGCGGGACTGCTGCGGTCGCAGGTTCGAATCCTGCCTCGGTCATGGATGTGTGTGATGTCCTTAGGTTAGTTAGGTTTAAGTAGTTCTAAGTTCTAGGGGACTGATGACCTAAGATGTTGAGTCCCACAGCACTCAGAGCCATTTGAACCATTTTTTGGGGTTCACTCAGCCCTTGTGAGGCCATTTGAGGAGCCACCTGATTCAGAAGTAGTGGCACAGGTAACGAAAACTGACAACGGCCGAGAGAAAGGTGTGCTGACCACGTGACCCTTCATACCCGTGTCCCGTGATGCCTAAGAGCTGAGAATGATACGCCGGCCGGTCAGTACCGTTGGGCCTTTACGGTCTGTTCGGACGTGTTTGTGTTTGTTTATTCGTATTACACTCACTGAAATGACATCTTGATATCTACACAAAATGCAAAGTAATTTAGCGTAAGGAGGTAATGTCAGGAGTTTCGTAACATTTCATGGAAGTAAGAAGTTCATTAAAGTAAATTACGCTACGGTACACTAATCAGATAAAAGGAAATCACCGCCTGATTCAGTCAGTAGCATTAGCGCTGCTACTGCTCTTATTGACAAATATAATCATCTAGCGTCTTTGATTGACAAATGAAACCTCATGCAAACTGCGTTCGATCCAGTCATTTCTTAAATTTTGAATCAAAATCACCAGCAATTGCAGATGAAGACTCCCTGCATATTGCCCCGCATCTCGTGGTCGTGCGGTGGCGTTCTCGCTTCCCACGCCCGCGTTCCCGGGTTCGATTCCCGGCGGGGTCAGGGATTTTCTCTGCCTCGTGATGGCTGGGTGTTGTGTGCTGTCCTTAGGTTAGTTAGGTTTAAGTAGTTCTAAGTTCTAGGGGACTGATGACCATGGATGTTAAGTCCCATAGTGCTCAGAGCCATTTGAACCATTTTGAACTCCCTGCATAAGGTGACATAGTTATTATGCCACCATTCTTGCCAAAGAGGTGAATGATATAAAATAGTTTGAGGTGGTGACTGGCTTTATAACTTGGAACAAGCAACAATGATCGATGGCATGTGGATGCAGAACGCATGGCAACCACTACATTGAAGACACGTAAGGTGCATCCAGAGTACATGTGGCCAGTAACTGACAAAGTGTGACGATGATCTCTCCATTGGCAACAGGGACGAGATTAGTTTCCCATTCGAAATTCCGGGAGGGGGCTAACAATGAGGAGGTGACCATGGGAACAAGAAAAGAAAAACAAATAATCTGCGATTCCGAGAGTATGGATGTGGTAGTGAAACTGCAAAACATGAAAAGGGAAACGCACTGACTCGGGCTAGATATTGTGGAGGTTAGTGAAGGGAAATGGACAGAGATCTCTGGTGAGACGAGTATATGGTAATACCTACAACAGCAGAAAATTATGCACCGCGACTACTATTCAACATGAATACGGTAGTCTGTCAGAGCGAATTAGCGCTTTGATAGTTCGGTTATAGCATCATTCTGATCAGAATGTCACAAGTAGAAGAGGAAGAGACAAAGTATATGAGAAAGATGAATACATAATTCATTATTTAATGGGAGAGGGAAATCTAATAATCAAAAGTCATTAGACGCTGTAGTAGAGAATGGGGCACATGATGGTTCAAATGGCTCTAAGCACTATGGGGCTTAACATCTGAGGTCATCAGTCGCCTAGACTTAGAACTACTTAAACCTAACTAACGTAAGGACATCACGACATCTATGCCCGAGGATTCGAACCTGCGACCGTAGCAGCAGCGCGGTTCTGGACTGAAACGCCTAGAACGGCGGGGTACAAGACAGTCGTGTTGTTGTGGTCTTCAGTCCACAGACTGATTTGATGCAGCTCTCCATGTTACTCTATCCTGTGCAAGCTTCCTCATCTCCGAGTAACTACTGCAACCTACATCCTTTTGAATTTGCTTACTGTATTCATCTCTAGGGCTCCCTCTACGATTTTTACTCCCCGCACTTTCCTCCAGTACTAAATTGGTGATCCCTTGATGTCTCAGAACGTGTCCTACCAACCGATCCCTTCTTATAGTCAGGACGTACCGCAAATTTCTCTTCTGCCCAATTCTGTTCAGTACCTCCTCATTAATTAGGTGATGTACCCACCTAATCTTCAGCTACCAGTGTTATGGGAGAGTATGTCCTCGGTAGTAAGAATGAGAGAGAAGAAAGACTGAGTAACGCTCTTAATTTGAACTAGTAATAGCGAATACGCCGTTCAAAATTCACAAGAGATGGAGCTGTACTTGGAAAAGAAACGGAGACACGGAATATTCCAGCTGGATTGCATCATGATACGAAAAAGAAGATTCTGAAATCAGATATTAGAACATCAGTCGTTACTTTGAAGGAGTGCAGACTCGTACCACACTTTAGTAATGTTCAGTAGTCTCCGTTTTAAGAGAATCGTCCGGAAGGATCAATACTAAAAGAAGTGTGAGGCGGAAGTACTAAGGAATGATGAGGTGCGTTTGAAGTTCTGGAGGGCCAGATACTGTTAAAATGACTGCAATATAGGGAAATCAGTTGAATAGCAATGGACATCTCTAAAAATATCAGTCACAGAGGCTTGCAAGACAGATACAGGAACAAGAAACTAATTTTGGTAACTGAAGAAATATTTCAGTGACATGACACAAGATAGAGTGGGAGTCAGTATGGAACACAAAGAGTCTCTAATACTAGGGTCAGAGTATAATAAAGCTCTGGGAGACTTTCGAGCAAATAAGATGTAAGATGTAAGAAAACTATGCATTGGAATTTCTAAAATCATTGGGAAAAATGACACACAAACGCCTATTAAGTTGGTTTGTAGAATCTATAAGTCTGTAGACGTACCGTCAGGCTTCCGGAAAAATATCATCGGCACTATCGAGATGATAGCAAGGGTAAATAATTGCGAGAACTATTCCACAATCAACTTAACAGCTCATACATCCAAATTTCAGACGAGAATAATGTACAGAATAATGGAAAAAATAACTGAGGATCTATTAAATGACGATGAGTTTGGCTGTAGGGAAGGTAAAGGCACCCAAGAGGCAGTCCTGTCACTGCGCTTGATAATGGAAGCAAGACACGTTCATGTGATTTTTCGAACTTGAAAGAGCTTCGACAATGTAAAATGGTGCAAGATGTTCGAAATTATCAGAAAAATTTGTGTGCAGTATAGTAAACTGTGGTAATATACATGTATAAGAAACAAGAAGGAAACATAGTAATAGAAGACCAAGAACGAAATGCTCCCATTAAAATGCGTGTAAGACGGGGATGCTGGTTTTTCCCCGACTGTTCGAAGAAGCAATAACGGAAATAAAAGAATGGTTAGGGATTGGGTTTAAAATTGAAGGTGAAAAGTTATCAGTGATAAATTTAGCTGATAACTGAACCATGGGCTGTGGGAAAATCAAAAAAGAAGAGAATCTAAGTGACTGAGATGTGGTGCTGCAGAAGGATTTTGAAAATTAAGTGGGCTGATAAAGGTATGAAGGTTCTCTGCAGACTAGTCGAGGAAAAAAAAAAAAACATGTGAAAAATCGACAAGAGGCAGGATGATAGGACTTGTGTTAAGACAGCAGGAAATATCTCCCATGATACTATAAGGAACTGTAGAGGGTAAAACTGTAAGGAAAGGCTGAGATTGGAGTACAACCGACAAACAGCAGAGTTCAAGTGCTACTCAGGAATGAAGAGATTGGCGCAGCAGGGGAATATCTGGCGGCTAGCTAGAAGACTGATGACACCCGAAAAAAGGACGTGCGTTTCAGAAATGCATCAGTCTACTGATGTCATTCCAAGGCATTGGGCGCTCAGCGCTTAATCAGCACATAATCAACAATAGCTTAAAAGTTGTTTTACTCTAACTGATACATCTATAGGAAGAGCACTTCAGTGACGCCCATCTTGGTGCCCAACAAAATCCATCACATTTCAGTAGTACTCAGTGGGTCATCTATTTTTACTCGAGCTTTCTACATTATCCAGTAAAAATGGTAGTGCAGTATTCTCGGGAAATTTCCTGCGGATTGCAGTTTCATTAATGCACGAGATTCGTTATTTTTTTCATACGAAACGCGTGACACCCATAGATAAATATTGCAGCTGCCAACAAACGAACTCAGTTTGCAAATGCTAAAATATTCGAACGCATCCGTAACAAAAATCACACATGCCAAACTATAATGCTTAATGACCTCTATAGTTTTACATGGAAACACTGTTTTAAGGCATTTGAAAGCGCTCTTGAATGATGTATTTCTGAATATCACAGCTGGATCATATCTTCTAGACCGACTCGCCTAAAAAAGGAAGATGTTGGAAACTGAGACAAAGTTCAGAATTTTTGATTAGTACAAATACTAGTATAAATTACCTTATTCAAGTGTCATGATGGCTACATTTTAATTCGTAAGTAACAAAATTTCCATATTTTCTCCGACGTTCTCCCTGGTTTTTGCGAATGCGCTCTTCTGTATAGCATTACAAGTACTTTTCAGATTTAGAGGCACTTCTCTTACCAGTAATTTCAGAGTAGTACCTTTCAGAATCCACTGAACGGTTTCGCTCGCTTTTCTGCTGCTTTAATCTTCTCTGCATTTCACTAGCCCTTTATTTCGAGTCAGCAGTTCGCTCTGGAAAAGGGACTGCAGTCTTTTGTCCCAGCTTTATTTCAGCACTTAATCACGCATAATGTGTTTCCGGCCAATGGAGCACCCTTTCATGGCTTTCCTTATCAGCGTTTTGCCCGCTTTGTCGCATTGCACGGCTTGATGAGTGTTCTTGTGCTGAATGAGTTTCTTCTTTTCTATTTTATATTATAAATATGGTTCTGACTGATCTCGTCTGAGAATATGCTGCATTCTGTACTTACATTTGTCATATAGCGGCGTACTGAAATACGAGTGCAAGGGAGTAAGAAGTTTTGAACATCTCGATTGCACTCAGCATCGCTGTGATTTTACTGGACTCTCATTTCCCATTGTTTCACGTTAACAGTCTACACCACTTCATGTAAAGTAGGACATGTAAAACGTATTTTCTACATCTTCATTTACTCGTCAGTGGATCGCTGTTTCATTATCTCGTGGTTAACGCTTTCAGACACTGGCACCCATTTTCACATCATATTCGAAACTACACGACGACCTGTGTTTCTGTAAGACCGAAACACAAACAGTTTCATTGTCATTTGGAAAGTACACTTGCGGAAATAAGTTTCTATTTCTTTGAATAGGTTCTTTCTCAATGACTGTCCTATGAAGCTCATCACACGTAAGAAAAGCCTAGCTCTGGCGAAAGATAGGATTCGCTTTACTTACCTGAACTGGACGAAATTTCAAAATAACTATGTTATCTGAACACATAAATTGCATCAAATATTCTGTCCCTTTCCTGGGTATGCGTCCATGTCGTAACCTACGCCAAGTCATGTTGTGTCCATGAGGAGTCCTTCTCAAGTAAGCAATATACGTTCGCCAGACTGCCGGCAACGTCACCACAAGAAGTTTCCGTTAGTAGCTCTGTGGTCACTTTCACCAACGTGACACTTTCGGCACTTGCAAAAAGCTCGGACTTCGCGGTTGTGCCTAGAAACTTGATTTCACCATTTTCATTAATGCTAATGAAGGTGCTGTTAGACCTATTCCCGTATTCCCATTCGGAGTTAATTCTGCATCTGTGAGACTTATTAGTTGTTGGTGGAATGTTTTGTGCTATTGCATTGTTTATTTTTGCGCTTCTTTTGTCTTGTGTTTCCTTGTGAATGTTTTGGTTCTTTTTTATGCATTTCCTGAGTATTTCACTGCTCATGCTGTGATGTGTGAGTTTTCTGCGCCAAGCAGATCATCAGTGATAAATGCAGATAACTCGAGGTGTACGTCGCACAACATTCTGTTAAGCATGATCTTACCATAAAACTGTTTATTAACGAAATCTTTTCGGCAAATGTTTTCAGTTTTTTATCTCAGACTCAACAAGACAATCCAAAACATTACATTCAATGAGACTTGCAAAATAAATAATACAATTTCACATTATATTAATGTAAATGTCAGAAACAACTTATTAGTAATTTTTTTTTAATTCCGAATTTGGCCGTCTAGGGACCGCGTTAAACAACTATTTTTCAATGTACATTTCTCCTATTGCGCTCCTCCTCTTTCTTCTTCTGCCAATATGTCTTCATCCTCTCTCTGTGCTGCTCCCTTCGGTCTTCTGTCCACACTGTTCCTCCAGTTCTTCTCTTCTTCACTTCAAATCCTTCAAAATGTTGAATTTTGTCTCTCATTAAGTCTCCGTTGGTTATATCATCTTCTCCTATACCCATCTCCTCTAAGTCTGCTTTGACTTCTTTGAACCAGGTAATTTGGGTTCTGGGGTTCTTGTCAAAAAACATGAATATTTTCTTTGTCAGCCTTTCATCATTCATTCTTTTCAAATGGGCGTAAAAGCTTACTCTTCTCTTTCTCAGAGTATCTCCCACTTTCTCAATCTTGTCATACACTTCTCTATTACTTCTAAGCTTCCAAGTCCCATTCTCAAACCACGGCCCAAGTACTCTCCTAATGATTTTTCGCTCCTTTTTTGCTATAGCTTCCATTTCCTTGTTAGTGTTCATTGCTAAACATTCAGATGCATACAGACACTCTGGCTTAATCACAGTGTTGTAGTGCCTTATTTTTGCGTTAATTGATACTGAATTCTTGTTGTACACATTCTTTGTTAGCTGGAATGCCATTTCCATTTTTCTTGTTCTTGTTTTATTTCCTTCTTCATCCTCTCTCTGTGCTGCTCCCTTCGGTCTTCTGTCCACTCTGTTCCTCCAGTTCTTCTCTTCTTCACTTCAAATCCTTCAAAATGTTTTTTGATATGAACCTCAAGTAATCTGTGTTTATTAATAATCCAATAGTGATGATTAGCTTGGTACAGAAACTGAACGCATCACAGCGAGACCACTCAAAATAGACCCAGAATACAAAAAATAAAATCTCAGTAGTAAACGTCACAGGAAAGATAAACTTAACAACGAGCAACACTCACACCCTTATTCACTCATTCTATTGAAGACTAATAAACCTCACAGACACGGAATTCGTAGAGAAACAAACACTCCAGTTATAAAAATGATTTTAACACAGCATCAGCACCAATATAGGCCACCATTACACAGGAAATCTGATTGTAGAATCACAAATATCCTGACAGACGAAGATCAACAAGAAATTAGCGCTGTAAATGTAGCGCCGAAATGAGAACTGCTGAAGAAGGAACAAGTGCATGGGAAACTTCAATAAACACTATGATAAGGGAATTAAAAGAAAAACTACATTCCAGTAACATTATATTGATCAAAACCGATAAATGGAACATCATGGTAATGAGCAACGAAGAGCAATATATAAAATAACCAAAGCATTTGTCTCTACTACCAAAATCACAAAACTGAAGTCTGATTTAACAGTATGATTGTAGAGACATATAAAAACCGAAATCAAGGACAAAAACATATATTCACGGGCAAACAGAAACACTGAATTACAAAATGAAGCCAAAAGTGCTAACACTCCGAAGTCAACTAAAAATAGACCAACCAAAGACTATCGTTAGATGAGCCACAAATTTTATGAATTTACATGCTGTGTGGTAAAATACATGAACAAAATCATAACAGAACACTATGTAACGAGAAACAACAGAACAATGAAAAACACAAACGAACGTAAACACAGATAAAAAATTGACACAATCCACAAACAGCTCACTAATTTTGACTGAGAGAAAATGTACATCCCATTACTAACTGCTGACAAAATGAAATTAATTGAAGAGAAACTATTGGCTTACAACAAATTGTCCAGAGATAACGTTAGAGAAATAACCAAAACTGTAAGGGTAATCACACATCAAAATTATTCCCAGTTTGGGAAGGAACTAAGATTACCTACCAATGGGGACATTTAGAACATTATAGCTATATAGAAAATGCAATTTTTGATACAAGAATCAAAGAAAAAGTATGAACTTAGTTACTGGTAAAGATTTGTGGATTGTATAACACATATGAGAGATGAACCAACAAATGAAATAAATTTCATTCAGACATAAACAGTATACATAAAGATCTTTAATTCTCCATGGTAAAACAAACACAAAAACTAGTACACTTCTTAGCTGCAACAATTATGAGAGGAAACAACAAGCACAACCTTGATATTTACAGAAAATCAACAGTGACAGACACAATTATACATGCCACATCAACTCATTTACAGAAACAAAACCAGTAGTGACACTACACAACAAACAAACTCACCGAACGAGAACACTTATGATACTGATGACTAACAAAAACACTGAATAAAACCACTTACGACACTTGTAATTAACAAACAGTAGAAAAGAAAACGACTTTGACACTTACGGCTAATAAAAAATAAATGGTGTACAGTAACATGCACAAGCAAATCAACACACAGGATAGCACGTTTTCTGAAGAAACAAGGATTAGACGATGCATACAGAAAAAGAATCAATATTCAGTGACAGTTATACACACCAACCGAAAAACTAGAGAAATACCAAGAAGCCAGAATGTGCCAGGTAGAATGTCAAGATAGCGAATCAGTGTACCTGGGGAGGGTAGACATGAATTTGAAGATTAAGTGTGAAGCTGGAAGAACGAAACTAGTCATTCTACCTTCGGTGAACACTATATACTGAGGTGACAAACTTTATGGGACAGTGATATGCACATATACAGATGCCGTTAGGATCGCTTTTACTAGGTATAAGATAACAGTGCACTGGCGGAGCTATTATTTCTACTAAGGTGATTCATGTGAAGAGATGTCCGACATGATTACGGCCGCACGACGGAAATTAACAGACATTGAACGGAGAATGGTCGTTAGAGCTCAGAGCATGAGATATTACATTTCGGAAGTCGTTAGGAAATTCTACACTCCTGGAAATTGAAATAAGAACACCGTGAATTCATTGTCCCAGGAAGGGGAAACTTTATTGACACATTCCTGGGGTCAGATACATCACATGATCACACTGACAGAACCACAGGCACATAGACACAGGCAACAGAGCACGCACAATGTCGGCACTAGTACAGTGTATATCCACCTTTCGCAGCAATGCAGGCTGCTATTCTCCCATGGAGACGATCGTAGAGATGCTGGATGTAGTCCTGTGGAACGGCTTGCCATGCCATTTCCACCTGGCGCCTCAGTTGGACCAGCGTTCGTGCTGGACGTGCAGACCGCGTGAGACGACGCTTCATCCAGTCCCAAACATGCTCAATGGGGGACAGATCCGGAGATCTTGCTGGTCAGGGTAGTTGACTTACACCTTCTAGAGCACGTTGGGTGGCACGGGATACATGGGGACGTGCATTGTCCTGTTGGAACAGCAAGTTCCCTTGCCGGTCTAAGAATGGTAGAACGATGGGTTCGATGACGGTTTGGATGTACCGTGCACTATTCAGTGTCCCCTCGACGATCACCAGTGGTGTACGGCCAGTGTAGGAGATCGCTCCCCACACCATGATGCCGGGTGTTGGCCCTGTGTGCCTCGGTCGTATGCAGTCCTGATTGTGGCGCTCACCTGCACGGCGCCAAACACGCATACGACCATCATTGGCACCAAGGCAGAAGCGACTCTCATCGCTGAAGACGACACGTCTCCATTCGTCCCTCCATTCACGCCTGTCGCGACACCACTGGAGGCGGGTTGCACGATGTTGGGGCGTGAGCGGAAGACGGCCTAACGGTGTGCGGGACCGTAGCCCAGCTTCATGGAGACGGTTGCGAATGGTCCTCGCCGATACCCCAGGAGCAACAGTGTCCCTAATTTGCCGGGAAGTGGCGGTGCGGTCCCCTACGGCACTGCGTAGGATCCTACGGTCTTGGCGTGCATCCGTGCGTCGCTGCGGTCCGGTCCCAGGTCGACGGGCACGTGCACCTTCCGCCGACCACTGGCGACAACATCGATGTACTGTGGAGACCTCACGCCCCACGTGTTGAGCAATTCGGCGGTACGTCCACCCGGCCTCCGGCATGCCCACTATACGCCCTCGCTCAAAGTCCGTCAACTGCACATACGGTTCACGTCCACGCTGTCGCGGCATGCTACCAGTGTTAAAGACTGCGATGGAGCTCCGTATGCCACGGCAAACTGGCTGACACTGACGGCGGCGGTGCACAAATGCTGCGCAGCTAGCGCCATTCGACGGCCAACACCGCGGTTCCTGGTGTGTCCGCTGTGCCGTGCGTGTGATCATTGCTTGTACAGCCCTCTCGCAGTGTCCGGAGCAAGTATGGTGGGTCTGACACACCGGTGTCAATGTGTTCTTTTTTCCATTTCCAGGAGTGTATATTCGTAGAGCCACAGTGTCAAGAGTGTGCCGAGAATACAGAATTTGTGGCACTACCTCTCACCATGAATAAGGCAGTGCCCGACGGCCTTCACTTGACGACAAGAGAAGCCGTGTTTGCGTAGAGTTGTGAAAGCTAACAGCAAGTATCACTGCGTGAAGCAATGGAAGATATCAATGTGAGACGTGCGACGAACGTATCTGTTAGGACACTGCGGCGAAATTTGTCATTAAAGGCAGAAGACGACCGATGCGACTGACTTTGCTGACAGCACGACATCGTTTGCGAGTGCCTCTCCTGGGTTGGACACTAGGCAACTAGAAAACCGTGACTTGGTTACATGAGTCCCGATTCAATATGGTAAGAGTTGATGGGAGGGGCCGAGTGTGGCGCACGCCCCACGAAACCATGGCCGCAAGGTATCAACAAAACACTGTGCACGCTGATGGTGGCTCCGTAATGGCTGAGCTTACGAGGAGTGGACTAGGTCCTCTGGTCCAGATGAACCGATCATTGACTGTGAATGATTATGTTCGACTAGGTGGAGACATTTTGCAGCCATTCGTTTTCTTTCATATTCCCAAACAACGATGGAATTTAGATGGATGACAGTGCACCGTTTGACCGGGCCACAGTTGTTCGCAATTCGTTTGTAGAACTTTGCTGACAATTCGGCCAGCAAGATCGCCCGACATGAATCCCATCGCATATTTATGGGACATAATCGAGAGGTCAGTTCGTGCGTTCTCGCTTCCCACGCCCGGGTTCCCGGGTTCGATTCCCGGCGGGGTCAGGGATTTTCTCTGCCTCGTGATGGCTGGGTGTTGTGTGCTGTCCTTAGGTTAGTTAGGTATAAGTAGTTCTAAGTTCTAGGGGACTGATGACCATAGATGTTAAGTCCCATAGTGCTCAGAGCCATTTGAACCATCAGTTCGTGCACAAAATCCTACGCCTGCAACACTCTCGCAGTTATGGACGGTTGTAGACGCAACGTGAAAATATTGTGCTTAGATGAAAATCGGACATCCTGATGTACACAGGACAACGAGTACAATTCCAGGGCGACACTCATAAAAAGATACCCGAAATTCGTACATACGATTAAACACCAGTTTAACCTTGTGGAACGTGAGCTCCAAAAAGATGATATTACCCAACAGTAAGTAAATAACTGAAAACCGTAATAAGGCTGCAAACATATTTTAAATGCATACAACAAAAGTGCTTAACCTTTCCTGAAAATTCTTTAAAAACTTCAGGGGTGTCGGTTCGATTTTTGTATCACTAGTGCAACATAACCTCAACTACGCCTGCAGTCGAAAATTATGAAAGTAGAGTAAATGCTATATTAGCCAGTTAACAACCCTAGTTCTATTTTCTACTAATACGTGTATTGGAAATATGTAATTCTTGTATTATTATTAGGGGGAAGGTTGAAGCAAGAAGACATTTTGCTTTTACCCCTCCTCTCTCCCTAAACGTAAGTTACCCGACGATCAAAGGTAAAATTTCATCCGAAGTCGCCATAGTCATTCTACTCCTGTAGACAGCAAAGATCTTCTTGTGCTAATCCAGTTCTGTTGGAAGGTTCATCTTTATACGAGGATATAGTTCTTGCTCTGTGTACTAGCGTAGTAAGTATTTGATGTCCTGGTTATTGGTATCTAGCCACTTGTTCTGTGTGAGTACCTTCCTGTAGGCATGATAACTAGTAAACCTATCAATATTCAGCTACACGTGCAAATCCAGCTACAAATGGCAGCTGATGCCTCATAGTCCATGGCTAATCTGACGTTTTCATTTATATTTTTATGGTCGAATAATCATAGCGCAACGCCAAAAGTATTTAATCTATGTGTTTGTAAAAGCGCTGCGACAATGTTCATCTACATATACACCTATACGCAAAGTATATGAAATGAAGTAAAATGTTGCCCGACTCTTCAAGAACCACACCATCAGAATTTCAATAAAAAGCAAGTCGTCTGTCATCTCATGTTACGTGCACAACTAATAACACTCTTGTCCATCTGCTACCTTTGCACTTGGGTTTCTGAATACGGAAATAATTGCGAAACGTGTCATGCATATTTCGTGAGCATTAAAATCATTCTTCACCTGCTGTATAATTTTTATGCGACCTAACCAGATTAACTACAGATCTACGCATATTTACTAGAATGATTGCTAGCCTCCTACATGACTATGTCACTTCTTTATTACTTAGCACAACGACTCACTAATCGGTATCTGTCACTGGAGTTTAGTGAACATTTTCGCAACGCTCTGGCCTTTATTAAACGACGCTGCTACGAAACGTGTCCGCTCTCGCGAAAGCCTTTATTTGCTTGTTAGAGAGCAATTTCTAGTTCTCATCGTAATCACGTTATTATGGGAAACACACAGAAACACAACACTATCAAAACCTCATTTTCCTGCACGGTTACACTTCTGCGAAGTGGTCCATTCCACAACGTACCAACCCTCACTTTAGTGCAAATGTGCAGTTCACGAATGACGCTTCGTTTCACTGTAACCAGATTGCAAATTTTCACGATCAGAACGTATTGGCTGTCGAGAACCCATAAGAATTTGTGGAAAAACGCCATGAACAAGGATTTTCTGTCAACGTTTGGACAGGCACTGTTGGTGACTGTTTGCTTCACCCAGGCTCATCGAAGAAACTTACCATGCTTTCTTACAGAATATTCTATATGTTCTGCTAGAACATGCCCCTTTATGAATGTGACAAAACGTGTACTTTGTGCTTGATGGAGCTCCTCTTTATTTCAGTGTTGATGTTCGTAAGCTTCTACATAACAGGTTCTGTGACGGATGGATACATAGAGGTTAATCAGTTCCTTGGCGTCCACGCTCTCCGGACCTAAATTCACTAGACTTACATTTGTGGGGGCATTCGAAAACTCCTATGTACAGAACCCCTGTACAGAATGGACGGTCTTTGTGCATGTATTGCGGAAGGCTGCGAAATAATTAGCATTTCTCCAGGGGTAACTCGGAACATCAGGGTTACAATACGACGGGCGGTTGACACGTGTATTCTTGCTAACTCAGAGCATTTTCAACTTCTCACTTAGGAAAGATTTTCGCGCTGTACCGATATGTTCTTCTCCTGCATGTTTCCCACGATTAATACGATTATTAAGAGAAGTAGAAAATGAGCTCAGATATGGAAATCGTGCGTTTTATTGAGCCCATGCCCATATATCTCAATTAATTCCTCTAAGTATGAGAACTGTTTCCTGAAGGTTTGGCCATACCTCTTTTTTATGCTCTTTTTATTGTAGAGACAGAAGTACAACGTCAAACAGCCAAAATCGCTATTGTACAGCATTTATTATGATGACCAGTTTCAGCGAACTACGTTGCCATCATATGGTGTGCAAAGCATAGATCAACACATTCAGGCATACTGGGATCAGATATAAAGAGGTGTAACACAATTTTACACAAACATGGACAATACCATAGGATATAACATACCTTCTGCAGTACGTTTCACTGAATCTTGATCAAATGCATATTATTCCGTATCATATCATAGAAAGATATCTCATAAACATGAGAACAATAGTATATCAGCAAGTCAAGCATAAAATAAATATTACGTAAATCGACGTCCATACTGCACTGACTGGAGGAGCTCATGTTTGTAGATTAGTCGACTGAAGACGGTGACTCAAGTAAGATAATATACCATCGCCAAATTACGAACTAAATAAGTGGTTAAACAATAAATTAAAAGATATGTTGAGTTTTGAGGAACCCATGAATGTGAAAAACAGTCAAGAGTTTACGAATTTTCTGAAAGATATCCAGATACCCAGTTAATCAGTGGTAACAACCTTTGACATAACACAAATACCACAATTGGGGAGTGTCTTGAAACAGTTAAAAAAATTGTTAACTCGTCGCAAGTGCAATCATGGCGAAATTGTTGAGCTCCGTGAATTATCACTGTCTTGCAGTTATTTCCAATTCAGAAATAAATGAGGGACTGGCCGTGTGTTCAGCATGGTTGGAATCATGGCAGACATCCTTATCTACAACTTGGAAAATAAGTTTTTCATCGGAATAGTGATCTCAAAGAAAAAGAACACATACTTTAAACGTTACATAGATGACATTATCATCCTGATAAAGGGTAGTGATGTAGATGTTCAGAATTATATAACAGCTTTGAATAGAATGCATAATAAAATACAATTTACATTAGAAATGGAAAAAAGATAATGCCATTAATTATTTGGATATCACCATTAAGAAACAGAATAGTAAGCATGCCTTCAGCATATTTCGGAAAACGACGAATACTGATACGATTATTAACGCTTCCTCACATAGTCCATTGTATTATAAGAAGACTTATTGTAACAGAGTGCTCTACAGAATGCTAAGGTTACAACTGAATGTCAGAAGAGTAGATCGGGAACTGGCAACATAAAAACATTTTGTGGTACCTAAAGGCTATTTTCATGGCTTAGTCGTACAACTTTATGGAAAACTAAAAAAGAAGTTAAGTAAAAATAAGAAGGATAGTGTTACAATTCAAAAAGGTGAAACCCAAAGTAAAATTCATTTCCATGACATATAGGGGGAAGCTATCGGGCAAAACTGAACGGCACTTACAGTAGCCAAATGTAATTTCTCCATTTAAAACTTTCCGTACGCTAAAGTCTAAGTCAAGATACAAAATTGAGATGAGTGATGACAAATGTAATATAACAAGTGTTTACAAATTAAACTGTGTCAATTGCAGTGGTTTTTATGTGGGACAGACGGGGAGGTCATTATTTACGAGATTTAAGGAAGACACTAGTAATCATAACAAATCAACTTTCGGACATTATCTCAGAGACAGAAAGCATAACATTACTGATATTTGTCGTAACATGTCAGTCTTGAATAATGTTCCCAAAGGGAAAAATGAGATATCTTAGAAAATCTAAAAATCTATAGTTACAAGAAAAGATCTCCGAATAATTTATTGAATGACCTATTAGAATTTAATGAGAATTTTTTTACTGTTTTTCATGGTCCTTTGAGATTTGTTTTTACGCAGTTTCTCTTATGAAGATGATGTACTTCCATAATTTCAGGAAAGTTGAGGTCTTCTTTTTCTTCAATATTGATTTCCTTTCGCCCATGTATTAGCATTGTGGAAAACCCGCATTAGAATGACTCTGTTTCTCTACTTGATTTGACGACATTCATTGTAATACTTTGGCTTCGAACATTATTTTACGCACTTACGTTATGTATCACTTAGACGATGGGTGACACACTATTAGGTTGCCACATTTTGTTTTTGATATGTATTAAATTACAAAATGTATAGAAATATTAAACACTATGTCATGATAATTTTTTGAGACTGTGCTATTCGTTCCTTTTGTTCCTGTCCGTTCCTATTTCACACTTATTGTCTAAACCTCGAGCTACGAGTTGGTAGCTTAGCACAGTGTGAATTGTGCAGAGCAAACTAAATGGCTCTATTTGTTAGCTGTTACGACTATATTTCATAGCAAGTATGCTTTTCTTGTATCACATAGCAAGTCGCAGGATTACGCCATTGATTCCGGTAGTCTTGCCATCTGTGTCTTTCACACCGGATGTTTGAAGTTCTACTTCTGTTGCTACATTAATCTAGATCGCCCCCTAGCTTGATAATATACTCTGTATATTGTCTATTGCTGCGACTACTTCATCACAATGAGGTTCCCAGGCTGATGAACAATACTCAAGATACGGTCAAAGCAATGTTTATTGAAAAAACTTCCGAAGGGCGAACCCAATATTTTGGCATTATCTTTGTCATCTTTCGTATCACTACCGCTATGGTCACTAAGCAATTGAATAGATGATTTTGATTCACTCGCTGACATAAGATCAATATTTCGTTGGGTTTTAGCTCAGATCTGTTTATAAAACATTACTTTCTAATTCATTGAACATTTACGCTGTTTTTTATTTCATTCAGCGTTTATTACTCAAAAGTTTCTTGCTTTCTATCGCAGCTATTCTACGATAATGAGTCTTTTCCATCCCTCACGAACCTTGCGCGCTGTATGCAGATGGAATACTGTAGTATCACGAGACAAGATTTTGTAGAACTGGTATCTGGCGGAATTATTGGGTGTGTATATATCAGCCGGTGGTACGGGATCAGTGCAGTACGATGGATCTACATGAAGACGTGTCAGAAAGGCAGAAACGAGCTATCATGTCTGGACGTTCCTGCGGCAACACTCTGAATGCTGTTGCCTGGTTTGTTGACGTATCGATGTGGACCGTCCAACATGTCTACAAGGATTGATGTACCACTCGCAGACCTACAACACGGCGTAACTGACTGGAGATGAGCGTCACGCGTTGTCAATGATATTCGGTTACAGACTCGACAGGAAACGGTGAACTCAATCGAAACAGCTCCATCAACTGCTTTCCGAGCAAATATTCCGAAGGGAACTGCATGCAGTGTACATTCGGTGTCAGTTATCTCCCAAAGGCCATTGCTCACTTTGGCTGTGCGTCTTGTATCGGTCAAGCAAAGCAGAAATTAGATAATGATTGACTAGTGCCGTGTAGTCTGGCCCGATGAGTTGCGATTTTGTCTCACTTCAAATGACACAAGACAGCGAGTTTGGCAACGGCATAATGAGGCATTTAATCTGTAGTTCAGGCCGGAGATGTTTCAGTGATGTTTTGGAGGTGTTTCCGTACCACGAACTGAGTCGTGGTATAAAAATAAGTCTCGCGACTCGTTCATGTTACCATGAACATGGACCATGACGTGTATTTAAAAATTCTCTGTGAACAAGCTGTGCCACTTTCATCTATGTTTTTGCGATGAGTGTGCCGTGGATTCCCCGTTTTCCAAGATGACAACAGTCCGTAACCGTTTCTTGATTGACGAACAATCGGACATTCTATTGCATCTCGACTGACCCGCTAAGTCACCCGATCTGAATCACATACGAAATGTCTGGCACTGTTTGGAATAGCAGGTGAAACGTAGCAGTTAACATCGCTGCAATGTGATTGCTGCGTGGAATCTAAACATTAATGGGTGGCTTTAGTTGGATATGGCTCACCTGAATGAACGTGTGCACACTCGGTACCTCCGAACTGTTGCCATTAGCCGTTATCCAGCCTAGGGCTGACGTCACACGGTATGAACGTGATGGCTTACAATGATCTTGTAAATTTTTCATCTCTGTAACTGTGTAAGTGATATTGACTCCTCATATAATCTGCAGTTTGTTTCCTGTCACTATTGATAAGAAAGAAATATATTCAGATGCACAGGATGCAGCAATATCACACGCACAAAACGTATCAATGTAGATAAAGTTGAAAATTACAAAACTATGTAGGGAACTCTCGAAGACAGATTTCTTGAACAAACACGTTACACCACCCAGAATGCTAGGAGAATTTAAGGAACCATCGTAAATGATGGATAGATGCCTCCACAGACGTGCAACTCATTCAATAATGCTGTACCAGCAACTTTTCAAAATTTTGCATTTTCTACCTCCGCAAATATCTTTTTGCTAGCAGTGTGTTGTGCTGCACAGTCTCCGCCGGCGCAGGACGGCAGAAGCAGTTTGCTTGATGGCCCTCTCCCTCACCCCCCCCCCCCCCCCCGCCCCCTTCCGCGCCACCACCTACCCAAGGGAGTGCCTGTCAGACGAGCGAATAATAGTTGCGTCTGGCATTTCGTAGACCCTCCTTGGCTCCGTCTGCGAGAGAGAAGGTGTAATTAAAAAGTGGCTCTTGTGGAATTTCACAGTCACTGCCGTAATTGCACAGTAAAGAAAATTAAGGTGGGGTCACATTAAATTTTCCGTTGCAGGCAGGTTTTTGCGAGCGGCAGAGTTTCCTGCGGGGAGCTACCACCGGTGACGTTAAATCCAACTTCTATGATGTCCTGGGAACTACCTATAACACCGCCACGTAAAGGAACTTATATAAATCAGTGAAGCAGGCAATGTAGACAGTAAACAAGAAAACCGATTCTGTAATGTTTGACAGTTGATTAGACACGACAAAAGATAACATATCTTTCCAGCAACATGTAAGCCAAGCGCTACAACGGGCTAACCAGCAAATATGCGTAATGTACACTACTGGCCATTAAAATTGCTACACCACGAAGATGACGTGCTACAGACGCCAGATTTAACCGACAGGAAGAAGATGCTGTGATATGCAATTGATTAGCTTTTCAAAGCATTCACACAAGGTTGGCGCAGGTGACGACACCTACAACGTGCTGACATGAGGAATGTTTCCAACCGATTTTTCATGCACAAACAGAAGTTGACCTGCGTTACCTGGTGAAACGTTGTTGTGATGCCTCGTGTAAGGAGGAGAAATGCGTACCATCACGTTTTCGACTTTGATAAAGGTCGGATTGTAGCCTATCGCGATTGCGGTTTATCGTATCGCGACATTGCTGATTGCGTTGGTCGAGATCCAATGACTGTTAGCAGAATATGGAATCGGTGGGTTCAGGAGGGTAATACGGAACGCCGTGCTGGATCCCAACGGCCTCGTATCACTAGCAGTCGAGATGACAGGCATCTTATCCGCATGGCTGTAACGGATCGTGCAGCCACGTCTCGATCCCTGAGTCAACAGGTGTGGACGTTTGCAAGACAAAAACCATCTGCACGAACAGATCGACGACGTTTGCAGCAGCTCGGATACCATGGCTGCGGTTACCGTTGACAATGCATCACAGGCAGGACCGCCTGCGATGGTGTACTCAACGACGAACCTGGGTGCACGAATGGCAAAACATCATTTTTTCGGATGAATCCAGGTTCTGTTTATAGCACAATGATGGTCGCATCCGTGTTTGACGTCATCGCGGTGAACGCACATTGGAAGCGCGTATTCGTCATCACCATACTGGTGTATCACGCGGCGTGATTGTATGGGGGGGGGGGGGCAATGGTTACACGTCTCGGTCATCTCTTGCTCGCATTGACGGCACTTTGAACAGTGGACGTTACATTTCAGATGTGTTACGATCCGTGGCTCTACACTTCATTCGATCCCTGCGAAACCCTACATTTCAGCAGGATAATGTACGACCGCATGTTACCCGCCGGATTAGCCGAGCGCGCTAACGCGCTGCTTCCTGGAGTCGGGTAGACGCGCCCGCCCCGGATCGAATCCGCCCGGCGGATTAACGACGAGGGCCGGTGTGTCGGCCAGTCTGGATGTGGTTTTTAGGCGGTTTTCCTAGGTGAATACTGGGATAGTCCCCACGTACCACCTCAGTTACAGGGCATCTGAACACTTCCGCACTATCCCATGTCTTACACTAGTTGCAGACAGTTGGGGTACACTAATTCCTTCCCCGGGGGTGCGGAGGGGGGGTACGGGGTCGCGACAGGAAGGGCATCTGGCCAGCCCTTCAACTAACATTGCCACATGCGATTAACCATGCCGACCCTACGTATCTGCGGGGAAAAACGGCACAAGCAAAAGAAAGGAAGAATGCACGACCGCATGTTGCAGGTTCTGTACGGGCCTTTCTGGATACAGAAAATGTTCGACCGCTGTCCTGCAAGCACATTCTCCAGATCTCTCACCAATTGAAAACGTCTGGTCAATGGTGGCCGAGCAACTGGCTCGTCACAATACGCCAGTCACTACTCTTGATGAACTGTGGTATCGTGTTGAAGCTGCTTGGGCAGCTGTACCTGTACACGACATCCAAGCTCTGTTTGATTTTATTCCCAGGCATATGAAGGCCGTTATTACGGACAGAGGTGAATGTTCTGCGTACTGATTTCTCAGGATCTATGCACCCAAACTGCGTGAAAATGTAATCACATGTCAGTTAGAGTATAATATATTTGTCCAATGAATACCCGTTTGTCATCTGCATTTCTTCTTGGTGTAGCAATTTCAATGGACAGTAGTGCAGTTCCGGGATAAGTGCAAGTATTATGATGATTCGTACCTTAATATGAACCCACTTCAGTGTGTTAGCTGTATTTTTCCTGTACCTGACAGTCTTCCTGCAAACACGACATACAATTTACTAGCTGATGTTTCCTGCTTAGTCGTAACTGCACTACTAGTTGCTTTAGTATAAACTAACCGCTTTGCGCCCATGCCTCCACACTTCAACACCCGATCTGCTGCCACACGAACTTGGAGGTACTACCCAACCAAAAAACTACTCTAATAGCCATAATTATTAGTTTGCAAAAGAAGGAAATACTGACGTAATGTTGTTGATTATACTGTGCTCAGACACCAATAAAAAATCTGCGTCTGTGCCCTAACACCCTGAATACTATAAGCGACAACTGGAAAATTTGAAAAGCTAAAAAAGAAAGGAAGATCAGTAACAAGAGAATGTACAGCTGGAGTACAGCACGGCATGGAAAGCAGTCTCGGACTATGGGAAAACTGGAAAGAAAAGAATCGAACTGCTGAGATGTGGTATTACAAAAGCATGCTGAAAATTAAGAGGACTGAGAAGATAAATAAGGAGGAGGTTCTTCACAGAATCGGCGAGGAAAGTAATATGTGGAAAAGACTGACCAGAAGAAGGGGGAAGGATGACAGAAGGTAAGGCATCAGGGAATAAATTTCATGATACTACAGGGTAAATACATTAAGGGAAGACAGAGATTGGAAAATATTAAAAAAAAGTAGTCGACGATATTGGAACGTTCGACATATATTGCAGCAAATGTAATCTTCCTTAATGTAACGCTGAAATCAAACAAATTTAAAGAAAAATGTTCCGCCACAAACAGTCTCCAAACCGTATGGTACAGATCTGCCACTGGCTGTAGAGCTTACGAGTTGGGGAAACGCCGTCAATAGACGCGGAAAGGTTGTCAACTATAATCGTTTGCAACTTCTCTACAAAACAAAACTGGCTTCACGATAGGTGCGTGGTAAAGCCCTTAACAAAATTGTTTCATTTTTTTAGTTATGGTATTATATAGTCATTATATTATCACTGCATTATTTTTATTGTATTTACACGAGCTGTGTAACGGTATTTTCGTATAATAATTTCTCAACGACTCCTAACCGTACTGGTAATAGCCTTATTGTCTTGAAAGGGCGTCTCTTACGTTGCCTGCTAATAAGGTCAACAGACAGTCTATGACAAGTGCCATAAACTAGTATGCACAACCAGATTGTAAACATAGATTCAGATGTGATTGGCGTAAAGTTCTGCTTCTTTGTGAATTATCTTTTTGTGTCGTAAACATTTCACGACATGTGAATCTTCAGATTTTGGCGGCGCAAAGACTGTTCAATTAAGTTTCAGGTGTTCAGCAGCAAGAATTCTCCTCCTCTTGTTTCTTCTAATATTTCGGCTGTATAAGGTTCAGCCATCTTCAGAGTGAGCCGCAAGACTGCCGCTCAACTGCTCGCTTCGTACCTTTATACTCGTGTACCGCGCAACTGCGCATGCGGCCACAGATGCAAATGCGCCAGAGACGTTGGTCGCGGCAGAGACGTGCACATTGCGCGAGTTACATCTATGACTCCGCAGTCGATCTGTGTTGGCATGCCGATATATCATTGTGAGTTGCACTGTGACGACGCCTTTATGAGTTTATTACAGCAAGCACTAGATTCCATGATTTATCAAGGTTGAAACCACTATCTCTATTAATTAAGTTCGTCGTCAAGCAAATTTCAATAGCCTCCTTCACTATCGAGTCCCAAAAAGATGATGATGTTGCCAAAATATCGACGTTGCCGTACAACATTCTGTGACCAGTGTCAATACAGTGCTCTGCCACTGCCGACTTGTTAGGTTGTAAAAGTCGTGTGTACTTCCAGTGTTCTCTACATCTTTCTTGGACAGTACGAGTTGTTTGTCCAATGTAAGAAAGGCCACATTCACACGGAATTTTGTAAACTCTAGATTTTCGGACCAGCAAATCTTATTCGACGGAGCCCACGAGTGCAGCTGTCTAAGGTGGTGGACGAAAAATCACTTTTACTTTGTGTCTGCTGAGAATCCGTCCTATTTTTGATGAGAAGTTACTTGTGGTGTCACCGCCAGACACCACACTTGCTAGGTGGTAGCATTTAAATCGGCCGCGGTCCGTTAGTATACGTCGGACCCGCGTGTCGCCACTATCAGTGATTGCAGACCGAGCGCCGCCACACGGCAGGTCTAGTCTAGAGACTCCCTAGCACTCGCTCCAGTTGGACAGCCAACTTTGCTAGCGATGGTTCACTGACAAATTACGCTCTCATTTGCAGAGACGACAGTTTAGCATAGCCTTCAGCTACGTCATTTGCTACGACCTAGCAAGGTGCCATATTCAGTTACTATGAATGTATTCTGAACAGGTAATATTGTGAATCGTGTACCGTCAAGAGCGACGTTCATCATTAATGGATTAAAGTTAAGTATCAAACTAATTACGTCCGCTTTCTGTATTCTCATTCCTTGTCATGTTCCAGACCTCACGTCAGTATAGTCCTTCCCTCCTCACGCCAGCCTGCGTGAGCTAAAACGCGTGCATTTCGGCCTCCACTAGTAACACGGTGTTGGCTCTTCTGCCAACACAACACTGGCGACGAGGCGTAAAAACGGTGTTCTTAACACTGACATATGTCGTTGCAACTGCCCTGATTTAATTGTGTAATGGCTTCGCCACAATCTCCAGATGTACTGTCCGAATTTTATCGCTTACAGAATCAGCACACGCAGGCATTAGTGGCTGCCCTTAGTTAACTCGTCCAGGGTCAACGTGCAATGCAAAACGATGCGGCAGCTGCCGCTCCACCACTAACGCAGCCACAACACACAGTTGAACCAACCTTCCAACCTTTTGATGCTGCACTGGAAAGCTGGACGAAGTGGTAACGCCAATGGATTTCATCTCACCGCCTACAGAATTCAAGGTAACAAACGGCAGCTTTTTCATTTGTTGTCCGGTGGTGAGCAAACCTACCATGTGATAGCCAAATTATTTCCCCGATGCGACATAGCAACTCTGTCCTTCGAAGAAATTTTGTCTGCATTAGATGCATATTTCAAACAATCAGTCAATGTAGTTGCGAAACGGTATACCTTCTTTCGTACAAAACATACGGCAGGTCAGACTAATCGGGAGTGGGTTGCAACCTTGTAAGGCCTTACTAGGGATTGTGCTTTTGAGTGTCAATGTGGACTCCCATTTTCAGATACTATCGTACATGATGCAATTGCACAGAATGCTTCTGGTGTTCGTATAAGGGAACAGATTTTGAAGCTATTCAATCCCTCCCTTCAACAAGTGATGGACATATTGGGTCGGCAGGACACACTTGACTTTGCTCAGGAATCATTTGAAATTTCGCCAGCCATGTGTCAGGTTATCTGGCCCACCGGGCGAGCTGCACGGCGCAGTAAACAACCCTCGCGCCCGGCCGCGCCGCTGCCGCCAGGCTCTCAGCCACGTGTGCCGTGCCGGCAAGCAAATGCAGTGCTAAAGTCATGCCCACGGTGCGCTACTAAACATTCGCGTCAAAATTGCCCGTCACGCCAAGCTCTCTGCTTTTACTGTAATAAAAAAGAACATGTTCAGAGTGTTTGCCAGAAAAAGCTCAGATGGGAAATTCAAAACCTTTCCTGGCCTTTTGCTTCGCACCGGAATCGGCATCAAACTAAGGATACTCAGGCTCGCGACACTTCACCCATGGAAATTCATGTCGTTCATTCCAATCCGTCCAGTGCCATTCTCTCTCGCAGTGACTGTGTTCGTCCCACAAATAGTGTGCTTCGACATCGCCGGAACTCCCGTCAAGTCCCAAGTGATTTTGTACCAGTGTCAGTTCACGTTGCATGAGACAGTCTCTCTTGTCGTCAGCAGGACAAACTTTTTGTAGACTTGGACATTAACGGAAAAGTGATACCATTCCAGCTCAATACCGGAGCTGCAGTTTCACTGATCAATCACGACACTTACAAACTGCTGGGCACACCTCTGTTGCGTGCCGCAAATGTTATGTTAACTAGGTATTGAGGTCAAGAGATCCCTGTGTTAGGACAGTGCAGGCTTCTTGCAAGATACAAAGGACAAACAAAATTTGTGTCATTTTACGTCCTTCGTTCATTTTCTGCAGTGAACTTGTTTCGTTTCGATTTATTTCAGTTGTTTAACTTGTCTATAGTAAATCAGGTCCTATCAGTGAACCAGACTGTGCCTTCAGACAGTGTTTCTCGTCTATGTGAAGAATTTGCAGACATTTTTGCACCAGGCCTCGGTTGCGCTAAGAACTATGAAGCACATTTAGAACTGAAAGTAAACGCACAACCGAAATATTTCAGAGCGCGCAATGTTCCCCACGCATTGCGTGATGAGGTCGCGAAAACATTACACGATTTGGAATCACAAGGTGTAATTGAACGTGTGCAGGCTTCTCTCTGGGCATCACCCTTAGTAATTTTGCCAAAACCTTCGGGAAAATTGAGAATTTGTGCGGAATTCAAGGCAACAGTGAATACACAACTAGTGATTGCAACTTTTCCTTTACCCTGCCCGGACGACAAACTGTGCCCGGGCAAATATTTTTCTAAGTTGGACCTAGCAGATGCGTACTTGCAAATACCAGTGGACGAAGATTCCCAGCGCATTTTGGTGGTTAACACGCATCTAAGTTTGTATCAATTCAAATGACTGCCATTCGGGTGTGCATCCGCCCCTGCATTGTTTCAGCAATATCTACAAACTGTTTGTGCGTCGGTCCCTATTGCAGAAAACTATCTGGACGATATTGTGATCTCCGGAAAGACGGAAGAAGAACATTTAGCCAATGTAAGAACTTTATTTCAGATCTTGCGCATAATGGTCTTCGCTTACGAAAGGACAAATGTTTGTTTTTTGCTCAATACTTGCCATACCTGGGGGACATGTACTCAATGCCCAAGGCATACATCCCAGTCCCACACAACTCCGTGCCTTCGCCGCAGAATTTGAAGCAGCTACAGAGTGTGCTGGGAAAAATCAACTACACTCCTGGAAATTGAAATAAGAACACCGTGAATTCATTGTCCCAGGAAGGGGAAACTTTATTGACACATTCCTGGGGTCAGATACATCACATGATCACACTGACAGAACCACAGGCACATAGACACAGGCAACAGAGCATGCACAATGTCGGCACTAGTACAGTGTATATCCACCTTTCGCAGCAATGCAGGCTGCTATTCTCCCATGGAGACGATCGTAGAGATGCTGGATGTAGTCCTGTGGAACGGCTTGCCATGCCATTTCCACCTGGCGCCTCAGTTGGACCAGCGTTCGTGCTGGACGTGCAGACGGCGTGAGACGACGCTTCATCCAGTCCCAAACATGCTCAATGGGGGACAGATCCGGAGATCTTGCTGGCCAGGGTAGTTGACTTACACCTTCTAGAGCACGTTGGGTGGCACGGGATACATGCGGACGTGCATTGTCCTGTTGGAACAGCAAGTTCCCTTGCCGGTCTAGGAATGGTAGAACGATGGGTTCGATGACGGTTTGGATGTACCGTGCACTATTCAGTGTCCCCACGACGATCACCAGTGGTGTACGGCCAGTGTAGGAGATCGCTCCCCACACCATGATGCCGGGTGTTGGCCCTGTGTGCCTCGGTCGTATGCAGTCCTGATTGTGGCGCTCACCTGCACGGCGCCAAACACGCATACGACCATCATTGGCACCAAGGCAGAAGCGACTCTCATCGCTGAAGACGACACGTCTCCATTCGTCCCTCCATTCACGCCTGTCGCGACACCATTGGAGGCGGGCTGCACGATGTTGGGGCGTGAGCGGAAGACGGCCTAACGGTGTGCGGGACCGTAGCCCAGCTTCATGGAGACGGTTGCGAATGGTCCTCGGCGATACCCCAGGAGCAACAGTGTCCCTAATTTGCTGGGAAGTGGCGGTGGGGTCCCCTACGGCACTGCGTAGGATCCTACGGTCTTGGCGTGCATCCGTGCGTCGCTGCGGTCCGGTCCCAGGTCGACGGGCACGTGCACCTTCCGCCGACCACTGGCGACAACATCGATGTACTGTGGAGACCTCACGCCCCACGTGGTGAGCAATTCGGCGGTACGTCCACCCGGCCTCCCACATGCCCACTATACGCCCTCGCTCAAAGTCCGTCAACTGCACATACGGTTCACGTCCACGCTGTCGCGGCATGCTACCAGTGTTAAAGACTGCGATGGAGCTCCGTATGCCACGGCAAACTGGCTGACACTGACGGCGGCGGTGCACAAATGCTGCGCAGCTAGCGCCATTCGACGGCCAACACCGCGGTTCCTGGTGTGTCCGCTGTGCCGTGCGTGTGATCATTGCTTGTACAGCCCTATCGCAGTGTCCGGAGCAAGTATGGTGGGTCTGACACACCGGTGTCAATGTGTTCTTTTTTCCATTTCCAGGAGTGTATTATCACAGATATGTGACGCATGCCTCTTCCATTTCAGCTCCGCTTCATCACTTATGCTGTACAGGTGTTCCGTTCGTCTGGACGACGGAATGCGAACGTGCCTTTCGCCGGTTGAAATCGGCGTTGCTTTCCAATACTTGCCTTACGCCATCCGATCCCCAGAAGCCCCTTTTGTTGATGGTGAATGCATCGGATTTCGAGATCAGTGCTATGCTTGCGCACAAAGATGGCTTGCACGATCGCCCTATTGCCTTTGTGTCCAAATTGCTCTCGTCTGCGCAACGAAATTATTCACAGATCGAGAAAGAAGCATTGGCTCTCGTATTTGGTGTTACAAAGTTTCATGAGTTGCTTGTATGGTCGTCACTTTACCATAATCACAGACCACAAACCTTTGACATCGCTTTTTCATCCGAACAAGCCTGTACCTCCACGTACAGCGCAGAAATTAATTCGCTGGTCTATTTTCCTCTCGCATTACCACTGCGATATCTTGTATCGGTCCACTGCTATGTACGGAAACGCCGAGGCGTTGTCCCATTTGCCTGTTGCTGAGGATAGGGCATTCGATTCCTCCGAACTTCCTTGCATGTTCATTGATTCGGAAACCGATGGCGTGGTCGAATCGTTTCCGATTGATTTTCGTCGTGTAGCTACAGCCACAACAGCCGACCCTGTCCCTGCTACCGTTCTGCGTTTTGTTGCTACTCCATGGCCTTTGTCAATGTCACGGATCGGGGACCCGTTTGTTCGCCGATTTTTTGCTCACAAGGAGAGACTTTTTGTACGACGTGGTGTTTTGCTGTTGCGTTCTGATAATGATCAGTCTCGGGTTGTGGTCCCACGTTCGTTACAGTTCTCTGTCTTAAAGCTTCTCCACCAAGGACATTGGGGTATAGTGAGAACGAAACAACTCGCTCGTCAGCACTGTACTTGGTTTGGAATCGATGCCGCGATTACGAATACGTGCTCTTCTTGCATGGTGTGTGCCGAACAACAATCAGCACCACCGCAGAAATTCTTTGCATGGCCAAAAGCCACTTTCCCTTGGCAACGCTTACACATAGATTTTACTGGTCAATTCTGGAATGCTCGATGGTTGGTGGTGATAGATTCATTCAGTAATTTTCCTTTTGTTGTCCGGATGTCTTCCACGACATCATCTGCCACCATCCAAGCGTTATCTGCTATCTTTTGCATTGAAGGTCTTCCACAGACAATTGTTTCCGACAACGGCAGAATTTCAGTCATTCTGCAAGGCCGATGGTATTCAACATCTGACGTCCGCGCTGTTTTCGCCACAGTCAAACGGTGCCGCTGAACGATTGGTCAGGACTTTCAAGTCACAGATGTTGACGTTGAAAGAGTCGCATTATCGGGAGGACGCGTTATTGCTCTTTTTGTTCTCGTATCGCTCTCAGCCCCTAGATGGTCGCTCGCCGGCTGAGTTGCTCCACGGTCGCCATCATCGAACCTTGATGTCTGCTACATCCGCCGCATCCGGTTCCTATGCAGCGGCAGACCCCTGCTTTTGCCCCAAGCGACGTTGTCTACCACCGCCACTATCGAGGTTCACGGCGTTGGCTCGATGGGCGCATTCTTCGCTGCCTCGGACACGCTATGTATTTTGTTTTGGGAGCCTCTGGTGAGGTGCGCCGACATCTCAATCAGCTGCGCCTCTGTCATCGCACGGGATCTACCGCTCGCCCTCTGCTTTCAGCGACTGTGCCGTCCGGTCAGCGCCCCGGGGACCCACCTACTGGCTCACCTCAGCCCCAGGTGTTACCGACGCTGCCTTCCATTTTGCCCCATGGCGACGCGCCGGCGCCGCCGCCTGTTCTCCCGCCGGCGACGCCCGCAGTGGACGCGTCGCTGCAGCCACCGGGCGCCCCCCTGGGTTACGCGCCGCCGGTTGCTTCCCGTGACCAGTTGTCCTCCGACACAGAACTCTTGCCCGCTCCGGCCCATATGTCGTCTTCGCCCGTCTTGTGCCCCGGCCCGATGGAGGTCGACCCTTCGGCCCCTCCTGTCTCTCTACGGGCGCATACACCGCATGTTGGCGTGCAGCCTGGAGCAGGTTTTCAGGCGTTCCCTAGCTCCCCGCGGTCCGAATGGCAGGTTGCGGGTGGCACAGCCTCGCCTGTTGTTAGGCTACCACCTCGTCCCATACGTCAACAATGGGTCCTCCCCACGGCGGACGGAGGCTTTTACCACAACCGTACGCCGATTTGCGGGGGAGGAATGTGGTGTCACCGCCAGACACCACACTTGCTAGGTGGTAGCATTGAAATCGGCCTCGGTCCGTTAGTATACGTCGGACCCGCTTGTCGCTACTATCAGTGATTGCAGACCGAGCGCCGCCACACGGCAGGTCTAGTCTAGAGACTCCCTAGCACTCGCTCCAGTTTGACAGCCAACTTTGCTAGCGATGGTTCACTGTCTACATACGCGCTCATTTGCAGAGACGACAATTTGGCATAGCCTTCAGCTACGCCAGTTGCTACGACCTAGCAAGGCGCCATATTCAGTTACTATGAATGTATTCTGAACAGTTAATATTGTGAATCATGTACCGTCAAGAGCGACGTTCATCATTAATGGATTAAAGTTAAGTATCAAACTAATTTCGTCCGCTTTCTGAATTCTCATTCCTTGTCATGTTCCAGATCTCACGTCAGTATAGTCCTTCCCTCCTCACGCCAGCCTGCGTGAGCTAAAACGCGTACATTTCGGCATCCACTAGTAACATGGTGTTGGCTCCTGTACCAACACAGCACTACCCACATATGGCAGGAAGGCCATCGATTTAAAGGTTTCTTCGTCTTCTTCTGCTTTCTTTGTGGCCTCTTTCTGTTTCATTTTCTGTGCCTTCTGTATTTGCCCTGGGGAGTACCCATTGTCTTTAAATATTCTTTGTAAATGCGAAAGTTCATCTTGCGGACTGCTTTCGTCAGAAATAATATGCGCTCTGTGGGTCACAGTTCGGAGAACACTCATTGTCTGGGCAGGATGGTGGCAGCTATTTGCACGAAAATACAAATCCGTAGGCGTCGACTTCCGATACTCTTCATGTCAAAAAGTAAAAGTGGTCTTTCGTCCTTCACCCAAAACAGGTGCACTCGTGGGCTCCGCCAAAGATGATTTGCTCGTGTTTGTCGTCCCGTCGGTGCATCAGTGTGTTTCTGTCCAAGCTCCTCTGTTCACTTGTGACTTTCTGTAATCGCCTTTGTATGTAGTGTCGACTTCGCTTATTTTTACTATGTTTGTCTCCGGTTTTTGACCTCCATGTATGTTTGTTTTGCTGTATTCCTGTTATACTGTGTGTCTTTCCTATGATCGAAGAGCGGGGTAAATAGGCCGCTGCCGGGCTACCTTGTTTGTAAGGTATATATATATATATATATAAAAGAAACTGGAGTGGCAGTCTTGCGGCTCACTCTGAAGATCGCTGAACGTTATACAGCCGAAATATTAGAAGAAGAAGGAGAATTCTTGCGGCTGCACACCCGAACCTTATTGGAACATCTCACGACTTGTTCGTTGTGGATCTAGCAATTGCACCAGCACCCAAAATCATGAATTAAACTACCGCCATAGCTTGAAACAAGTCACAACAATAGCTTCATTGTAATAAACCCGACTCTGCAAAAAAGAGACACTATTCATGGAAAAACCCAGACAAGATTTCGTTGTCGGCAATCGCTGTGGCTTTGTGTATGGACGCCATCGTCTATCCCCTTGCCTTCTCCCAGCCTTGTTGTTAAGGTGTAACAAAAGATAAACAACAGATGAAGTAAACTTAGAAATGATTAAATCAATTTGGACTCCATGAATCAGTTATCACACTTACCAACGGACTACGCAAAGGCGCTGCGTGTACATCAGTAGAAGTGGAACATAATTTATAATAAATTTATGCCAGGCAGGCCACTGTATGTAGATGCAGAGGTGGAAAAATTACATAACTGATGAAATACTGCAGCTTGAAGGTAAGAAAAGACAAACAGGAAACGGTGTGGATATAACCAATAAAGACACACACACACACAGACACACACACACACACACACACACACACACACACACACACACGAACACATTGCTGTAAAAACACTTTTCCTGATGCCCGCCTATAACAGTAAACAAACGATGAAACAGGTTGTACCGCTAATGCCCCAGTCCGGACACCGTCTCAAGTACCATATATTTACGGTGTACTCAACAAATGTGATGAAAAGAGTGTAAGAAGATCTTACCGCTTAATCTTACTGATATTTACGCTCGGCAAGAGCTCTGGCGCAGCGAACACGAGAAAAGAATCATCATATGGGGAACCGGAATCTATACTTTCGTAAAATAGTTTTCTGAGCTCTGATTATTTAACAGCACGCGACTCACCGCCTTGTTAATATGGGATTGAGGCGCTTTTAGAATTTGATAAAACTTATGTCTACGTGGAGCATTCATACTGACAAAAAAAATAGTCGTTATCTCAGGAACTTTATTTCGTGTTATCACATTAAAATATTGCTGCAGGATATCTTTACTGTAGTAAAATTTAACTACAATAAATCTTTTAATGAAAGAAAGTATTTCGCCTTTGTTTAACGTAACAACTTCGTCTTGCCGTGAAGCGGCCAATATCTCAACTTAACAGAATGTTCTTAGTTTTCACCTTAATACGACATGAATTAATATATTCGCTTTCTTTTCCTTAATAATTATGGTGCGAGTCTTTTACAGCGTTCGTTGATGATGGAACGCAATGAAGTTATGGTGAAATTATTCCTACGCAAGATGTCTGCCAAGAGTGGTCGATTGTTCGACTGTTCTTGTTGTTTATCCCGCGTGCTGAAAACCTTACAAATAATATTTTTACTTCTGCGCGAAGGTCACTATGCACATGAAAGAAAAATGCAGAATCAGCATAAATTGCCATATATTATGTGGTGTCACCGCCAGACACCACACTTGCTAGGTGGTAGCTTTAAATCGGCCGCGGTCCATTAGTACATGTCGGACCCGCGTGTCGCCACTGTCAGTAACTGCAGACCGAGCGCCACCACAAGGCAGGTCTAGAGAGACGTACTAGGACTCGTCCCAGTTGTACGACGACTTTGCTAGCGACTACACTGACGACGCCTTTCTCTCATTTGCCGAGAGATAGTTAGAATAGCCTTCAGCTAAGTCCGTGGCTACGACCTAGCAAGGCGCCATTAACCATTTCTAGAGAGAGTCTCACTTGTATCATCAAGAATGCTGTATACAAATGATGGATTAAAGTTAAGTATTCCAGCAGCTACGTATTTTTATTTATAGCATTCATTCCGTGTCCTGTTTCAGATCTAAAGCAAGCCTGCGTGAGTTGACGCGTGCATTTCGGCCTCCTCTCTCAATTAGGTGCGTTGTGTTGGCTAATCTGCCGACACAACATATTATTTAAAATTTACAACTTACAATGCGAAATGGTCTCTGTAGCGTGCGTTAGCTTCGAGACTAGGAAAGAGTGAGTAGTAACGCAGGTCTTTTTTTCAGTTTCTTTCGCCAGCGAGTAAAAGAACAATTAACTACCACAAAGATCCTATACAGTTATCTTATAGAGTATGTTTGTACAATTACTATTTTATTTCATTATAAATTACTGTTATGACAGCTAGCTGCAAGCGCATTTTCAGAGTTTTGTTTACAATTTTCATTTTACTTTGTTTTGTGTGTGACTTGTCTTCGCACGATTTAATATTTTGTACCGTGTATCGGTACAAGGGCCCCCTGGTATGAATGGGCGAAAAACACTTGTGGTTTGCAAACAGTCATACTAAAACTGCCTTTATAAAACACGTTACTTCTCACACTTAAGTTTTTTAGACACATGTCACTTTACGTCTCTTTTGTTTTTTACACGTATGCGTATATATACAGTATATATCACTTTACAATGGCTGATAATTTACATTCTTTTGTTACAAAGAACACTTTCCCTTTTTATGAGGTTTCATCTATTTCGACAATGGGCATTGATCTATCTTTCACCCTTACACTACGCAACGAGTTAGAACAGCTTGGTATGATTGAACAGTTCCGGTAAACAATAGCTTTACTCCCCTATTCACGTTACGGGCGACGGGAAAAAACCGGATTGAACAACCCCGCACAGAGTTTTCAAACTGTTCACACTCCCGTTACTATCAAGTATTGGTTGAGAATGATGTTATTATTTGAGTGCCTTGATCTGTAGGCGATTATTTTTAAACAGTTTCACACATTATTTACAAGTTACATATCTGATTCATTTTATCGGGCATACAATATGAAAATATGCAACTGATGGTTAATTTTAATAAGTTCGTTCACTTTTATAGTGCATCAACTTTCAATGTAGGTCCACTTTACATAGCTTTTAGGAGATACATACAACACAAAAACCTTTTCGTTCATGCCTCTCACAGTCAATAATGCAGAATATGTCAATAATTTGGAGTCACAGAACGTTACAGACTTCTTATAAGATATTACAATGATGCTCTCGTCAATTGACATTTTCGTCTGGTGTCGCTGGAATGCTGGGCAAACGATCTGGAACTCGCCTCCTGCCGCCGGTTATCGAACGCCGGACAGCTGCGCATCGTTGTCGTAGCAGCGGGTCCCTCCCATCGCGTGCTGATCAACTGTTGGACGGCAGGCCAGCTTCGGCATCGCGCGACCCCGAAGCAACCATGAAACAAGTCTACAACGCATCAGCTTTCTTATCATGAAGATATGTGCTCATATATGCTGAAAAGATGTTTTGATTAATTCACAATCACTATTCAGCCACACGTGTCACTATCTTGTTGTTTGTGTATTGTACTTTGTTTTGAATGTCTCAAGTCCAGCACTTTACAACATTTAGGATTAGGCTTTTACTATCTCACTGGTTAGTAAAATGTCCGCAGCTCGTGGTCGTGCGGTAGAGTTCTCGCTTCCCGCGCCCGGGTTCCCGGGTTCGATTCCCGGCGGGGTCAGGGATTTTCTCTGCCTCGTGATGACTGGGTGTTGTGTGCTGTCCTTAGGTTAGTTAGGTTTAAGTACTTCCAAGTTCTAGGCGACTGATGACCATAGATGTTAAGTCCCATAGTGCTCAGAGCCATTTTTGGTTAGTAAAATGCACAGCTCATAGCTTGTCAACACCGCCCGTCATACGTACACTGCATTTTCACTTCTCAGAGCGTTCATACATTCGTCGTGTTCCGGTAAGATTTTCTGTTGTTTGTTGGTCCACCTGTCATTTCAAGTGTTCAGATGTCCCGTGTTTTCACGTTACTCACTACCGTATGCGGATTCCGCAGTTGGACAGCACACATAACGCTTCTATGCAAGCGATATTTTAACAGTTTTGTACGTTGCATATAACTATTTTGTAGGTGAAACTTCACATTAATTCTTCGACATTTCCACACGCTACGGACTTTGGCGATAAATTTACATACGATTTATAGATTCACAGTCTTTTCTGTGTATCACAGTTATTCCTTGCTCTGCTTATGCTCGCCACTTTTTCCACCTACACAGTTTGTGGATTTGTCTTTTGTTTGGTAAGAGGTTTTGACCTTTTACTGTCGCTACTTTAGCGTCCACATTGTTCGACACTTAAAATGCACTTTTCGCACACAGTTTGTACATTGCACGTGTGAAGACTCCATTACAAGCACTTTCACTTTTACATTATGTTACACACGTACATATTTTACAATAAAAGTCTCTATATTTCGATGGAATTGATGTAGCCAGTGTCCACTCATGCAGAAAGTTCGACCAATTGGTCACCTGGACTATTCAGTTCAGTAGATTTTACCATCATATTTGCTCTCAACACTGATTCATTCTCTAGTGTTTACTTTGCTTTCTGACAACAGGCTCCGAGCACTTTACTCCCATGTATCTAACGTGTGAAGGATTTATACCTTCCACAGTGATAGAAGTTTACTTTCCGTACTTATGGTTGACAATTTTGTCGTTATGGTTATTCTAAAATTCTTTGATCATGACCTATGATTTACAGGCGCACATTAGTCATCCAGGGACCATGCAAACTGCCTACATTTCCTTACTCACATTGTGATTTTGAGAAATTTACACTGAGTGCACTGTCCTCATTAGTAATTCACTTTTTGTTGCCATTGTTCATATGCCCTCTCACGTATTCATGCAGACATCCTGCTTTCATACACAGACACATAAATATACATATACATAAGCATTTAGACACATATTTACAATACACACACACAAGAAAAAAATAGCAGAATGAACCTAAAATTAATTAAATAACCTTACACTACTGTCAATTAATATGTCAACAATCCGCCTCAGTTGCGAAATGTTAATGGTCTTTACCCAGGTTTCAGCTAGAGTATTATTTTATGCTCCTGAAGAAGTCTCGATTGCTCTAGCTGAAACCTGGGTAAAGACCACTAACATTCCGCAACTGAGGCGGATTTTTGACATAGTAATTTATCACAGTTGCTGACAGGTCTGCAACATATTAAAAATTCTCACACTACCGTAACTACTTTTGTTTCGTGATCTTCATTTCAGGTCGGGTTCTTACAGACATAATGATTTTGTTACTGTCTCAGGCCTCCAGGACTAATCGCATACTTCCATCTGCTCTCGCGACTGCGAGCAGAATGCTGCTCTATGGCGACAATGAATGTTCTATTATTTTCCATTTAAGCATTTGTTGAATCTCTTTAGTTACGGCTTGCATTTTAGCCCGTGGCACGGAATACGTGGCACCGCAAAACGTATCATGCGGTAATTAGCGTGTCATAAGTGCATTCACTTATTATTCCAGGTTTCTTGGAGAATACCTGACTATACCTGCCTAGCAGGTGAGTCAGTTGATTCTTTTGGTTATGGTCGAGGTAACTCGATTCCTACACCTTTACTTCAATACCTTGTCTTATTTCTTTTGTTTAAAATTCAGTATGATGGACTATCTTATTGTAAGTCCCCCTGTGGCGGTAATTTTTCTACATGCAGTACCTTTTGGTCAGAGACATCCACCGGAACCTGCCTACAGCAATTGTTATATGTGGCAGCAGTCTATACCAGTGCTAGTTTAATAACCTTATTGTGAAACTTCCGAGCAGATTAAAACTGTGTGCCGGACCGAGACTCGAACTCGGGACCTTTACCTTTCGCGGGCAAGTGCTCTACCAACTGAGCTACCCAAGCCCACTCACTCCCCGTCCTCACAGCTTTACTTCTGCCAGTACCTCGCCTCCTATCTTCCAAACTTCACAGAAGCTCTCCTGCGAACCTTGCAGAACTAGCTCTCCTGGAAGACAGTGTATTGCGGAGACTTGGCTTAACCACAGCCTAAGGGGTGTTCCTAAAATGAAACGCAAAGGTCCCGAGTTCGATTATCGGTCCGGCACACAGTTTTAATCTGCTAGGAAATTTCATATCAGCGCACACTCCGCTGTAGAGTGAAAATTTCATTCTAGGAACCTTATTGTGGTTTTTCAAGGAGCATGTCGCACGACAGAGGTCTATCTTTGCGTTCCTCTCACGCCACGTATCCAAAACCAGGATACAGGCTACCGCTAAGTTCCTAGCGACCAAGAATGAGCATTTCACCGCTGGTTTTTTTTATGTCTAGGATGACATGTACCTGATTCTTAATAATCTACACGCGGCCACGTATGGCACCCCCCCCCCCCCTCAATTTTAGTTTTACACTGGTAAAATTGGCAATCTCTTAACCTGATCTACGCATTTATAAAATTTATGATTCATAACTGAAGCACTTGCTCCTGTATCAGTAATGACAGATACGGGTGTTCCGTTTATCTGAGCCTTAAAAGCAGCTTGTACTAACTCAACCTTTTGCTGCTGTGTCTGTCTCGGTTCAGCAATTAATTCCTCCCTGAGGTTTTCACCTTCATTATATCTCAGCACGAATGCTTGCATGCTTTGCCTGCCTTCGCCCTATGCCATACCGACCCTACGTGGAAAGCTTACATAGGTCGGTTGGAGTTGCCCGCCCCCGAATACACGTGTTGCGGCTCTTCAACCACATTCACAATGCGTACAGTTTCATTTTGTTCCTGTTGTTGCTATTTTGGGACATAATTGCGGTTGTGGTGTCCAATGCTGCTGCGTAGTTGGCGGCGGCATTGGTATAACATTTATGTTATTCTGTTATTCACTGGCACATTCCGATCGTCGAAAGCGTGCTGTGTCCGCCCATATGCAGGGACAGATTTCTGCCGCTGCTCATTTGCAGATCACTATATCCTCACCAACTCACACTGAAAAACTTGGCCGTAGACCCTGGCAAGAAAAATTAAAATTGCTCTTGAATGGAACTTTTAAACGATCTGTAGCCACACAGCTGATTGTGTAGCTTATCTCACAAAATATCTACTACTCCTTTGCAGTTTGCATATTTTTGTTAGCAAATGAGATGTTAAAACCTTCTTCACTCCTCCGGTTTCTATTAAAATTTCTGTTTCCGTTTATATTCGGGGACCGGTTACTACTTCCATTGTATCGATAGCCAGCCGAACCACTGTGACTATTTGTTTGTTGTTACTGTGGTCAGCGTGGTAATCTATTCTGTCCACCTTTTCTGAGACTGTTTCCATTCTGATTCCTTTGCTTATTGTTGCTACTCTTCGATCCTGGCCCACGATTGCCAAATTTATTTTGCCTGGCGTCTTCTTGTACCTTATCTAATCAATCTATGGTGGCCATAAATTGTACGAGGTCCGTATCAGGTACACGAACAAGCTTTTCCCTAATTGAAATGGGTACCTTGCCCTTTAATATACGCAATACATCTCTCGGAAGCGTGGGTTCGCCCCAGTATCGTGTCCTGTTTAAATATCTTTCGAAATATTTTCGAAGATTACCTTGCCGGGGATTAAACGGCTCCGGGTTATACACCTGCTTTCTGAGTCGTTCTTGTACACATGACGACTAGAAGCGAGCTATAAACATATTCTCAAAGTATACTTGACAATTCTCTGCAGTCTCCATTTCCCAGAGACAAGTGAAGAGTATACTGGAAGTGGAGCGCGCGAAAATGAAAAATCGATACTTAATCAAGTTAAAACTATAGTAACCGCAGAACGCTTGGAAAGGGAAAGAAAAGACACATGACGACCAGAAGCGAGCTAAAAACCTCTTCTCAAAGTCGGAGTATGTTTGACAATTCTCTGCAGCCTCCTTTGCCCCGAGAGCTGCATCTCCGTTCATAAAATACAGTAAATCACGAATTTTATTTTCTGTTTCTCTGCCACGAAAGAGGTAAAACATTTTTAAAACTCTTGATATATATATATTACTGGGTGGATTGACTTTCGTTCGTCAGTGAATATTTGGAACTGCCTGTGCTTAATAAGCGACTCCTCATGTTTTAACTGTGTGACAGTTGGCACTGCACCGCATCTGTTGCACCAACAATACTCCCATAACTGCACGGGCTATACTGCTTGGCATTATTGCAAGCCAACTGCTCACCGTTTGACCTACTCACAGGTACGTTTCTGTACCGAGTACTAATGTGCGGTGGGCTGTCATGTTGCCTACTGCCACTTTCCCTTTCTAAAGCGAATGTGCACTGCAGTATCTCACTTAGTTCCGGGTCGAAGGTCGTGTCCTACGTGAGCGACAGAAACGAGCGACAGCGAGCGACTTCTGCATACGCGACACTCTAGCGACAATCATCAGCATCTGGCGAAAAGCTTGTGTGTCCTGCGTGCGAGCGACCATGTCGCGCTACAAGATGACTGCTCAGAGCCAAGCAGCTGTTTCTATAAAACGGCGTTCCTAACCTGTATAATACTGTAGCTGGAGAGTAAGGCTACAGAATTAGGTTTACTTAAGAAAATAAAGCGAAAAGGAATGCTGTGCATGAAATTTACGAAGGGAGGAATCTCAATGGAGAATTTCATAAATATCATCAACTAGAAGATCACCAGACAAATTCTTCGAATACACGTGAATTAGCAGAGCATCATTCTACTATCTCATCAATAAATTAAATACGAATGTTTTTTACATGATCAAGAACTTTTAACAGCCAATAAATGCGGTGGATTGACTAACTATGCTAAATGCAAAGATAACTACACAGATTAATACCAATGAACAAAAGTGAGCTGTGGTGTAGTGGTAGAGTTTACAGTTGGTGATTACGTTTAAGGAAGAGGTCATGGGTTCGATTCCAGTTCCGATTCAGCCGCGTTAGCGGATGGTCGGTGTTAACTGTTGCGCTGCACTTCCGTATTTACATCGCTGTCCTTGTGCTTCGCCGACTGCTGTCCGTCCGTTAATCTCCGTGTTCGTCCATATTTCTTGTGATCTGATCGCTCTTTCTGGTCTTGCTGCTGCTAATTGGAATTTCGGTTGTTTAACCGAAATTGCGTCGCTGGATTAACCATGGCTTGCTTTTGACAAGGAATCCCGTCCTGTTCAGCCGACATCCCTGGAAACAGATGATTGGATTACAAAGGTAACCGTCCATACCTGGCAACTGGATCAGGAAAAATACTGTGTTTTTGTCAAGTTAATCAGTGCTATGGCTGTTGGTAAAGTGTTACGAAAGTGGGGCTATGAAGTAGATTTTGTGCATACAAATAGTTATAAAAGTAAGGTTTCCACCTATAGAGCGAACATTCGTTACAAAACCGTTCATGTCTTGAAACTTCCCATTGAAATTGGAAGTGATAAGATTAAGGAAGCTCTTTCAAACTACGGGGACGTTAAATCAATTGCAAATGAAAGATGGTCGCCTCGCTTTAAACTGCAGTGTTTCAATGGGGTCCGCTGTGTAGAGATGGACGGTAAGACGAATATTCCATCTCACATAACTGTTTGTGGGTATAAGTTACAAATTGTTAATAAAGGTCAGGAAGCTTCATGTCATATATGTAACGAAACCTGCCACTGCAGACAGGAATGTCCGCGACGAACTGTTGTTCTTAAAAGAAATTTGATACAGCGTCAGCCGGCCGGTGTGGCCGTGCGGTTCAAGGCGCTTCAGTCTGGAACCGCGTGACCGCTACGGTCGCAGGTTCGAATCCTGCCTCGGGCATGGATGTGTGTGATGTCCTTAGCTTAGTTAGGTTTAAGTAGTTCTAAGTTCTAGGGGACTGATGACCACAGATGTTAAGTCCCATACTGCTCAGAGCCATTTGAACCATTTTTGATATAGCGTCAGAAGCTTACCTTAAATGATCTCTTACCAAAGAATAGCCCGGATCAACTGGTTGAGGATGTTAATGCAGCGGGCCAAGCTGATGTCTCCCTTCACGATAACAGTCAATTTCCCCCGTTAACTGCCAGCCTGTGTGGCCGAGCGGTTCTAGGCGCTTCAGTCTGGAACCGCGCGACCGCTACGGTCGCAGGTTCGAATGCTGCCTCGGGCATGGATGTCTGTGATGTCCTTAGTTAGGTTTAAGTAGTTCTAAGTTCTAGGGGACTGATGTCCTCAGATGTTAAGTCCCATAGGGCTCAGAGCCATTTGAACCATTTTCCCCCCGTTAACTACAAAGGGAAACACTGTTACCATTCCTCGTGAAACTGAAATACAACCGAGAAAACGACCTCTAGAGACAAATGATAGTTGTTCAGAGGACGAGCTATCCTGTCCCACTTCCTCACTTCGCAAGCAGAAACAGTGCGATGAGGAGGCAGAGGAACTGGAAGGCAAAGTGCGAATGGAAACTGATGAACAGAAAGATAATACACGTACGGTACCAGAAAATGAAGGGGGTGTAATCAGTGTTAATTTGCTAGAAACAACAGGTACAGTAGCCGATTGCAAAGATCAGCAGCTATCTGTTAATACACAAATGCAGGGAGAGATTGCAAAACTGCAGTCTCCATTTGTTTCCCTCGATCAGGAAGTAAGTGATATTAATGAAGAACGAGGAAATGGTGGCCAAACTGAAATCACGGTTAATACCTCAGGGCAGGTGCCAGCAACATAAATTGCGAAAGCGTCTGCTGCTGCTCCGATAAGCCTCGAAGTCAAATACCGACGCAACCAAATGAGAATGTAGCTCGTAACCAAGGGAAGGGAAAATCCGGTAAGGGCGACCCAAGTCCAAAGAATGTTCGGTCCGAAATGGTCCTACACAAATCACTGGAGGAAAAATCAGAAAATTTACTACGGAATCAGTCTGCTTGCGGTAGAAGAGAAAACATCAGAAGTAGAAAAAAAACGGGACAGTAACTAATAAACTGACTGAAGTGTTATTCCATGTTCGGCGTTCCGAGAAAACTGTTATAGCTTAACTGAACCCTGAACCACAGGAAACTAAATTAGTTCATCAAAACAACTACATAGTGACAGCGCCATGGAGCAATCTTATTCTGTCACCACTATAAACATAAATAAAATTGCGTCCGGTTTGAAATTATCCATCCTTAAGGAATTTTTGTACGAATCCGCGACTGATATTTCCCAGTTACAAGAAGTTCTAATTTCAGATTTAGTAATTCCCGGTTTTGTCAGTTACATAAATGTGTCTCCCGAAACAAGTGTTGGAACAGCTGTTTTGGTGCGGGAAGGGATTACAGTAAGCGAGGTGGAACTACTGGAATCCGGAAGGGGAATAGGACTAAATATCTATGATATGACTATCATCAACTTGTGTGCCCCTTCAGGAAGTTATCACCGAGCTAACAGGGCACGTTTCTTCAAAGATGACCTGCTGTTAAGGAAAACTGCAAGACAGTTAATTGTGTTTTAAATCGAAAAGATCAGTTACCTAATTTTAATTTCTCAAGTGAAATAAAACAACTAGTTAGTGCCAGAATGAGATTTTCACTGCAGGCTGTGGCTAAGCCATGTCCCCGCAATATCCTTTCTTTCAGGAGTGCTAGTTCTGCATGGTTCGCAGGAGAGCTTCTGTAAAGTTTGGAAGGTAGGAGATGAGATACTGCCAGAAGTAAAGCTGTGAGTACCGGGCGTGAGTCGTGCTTCGGCAGCTCAGATGGTAGAGCACTTGCCCGCGAAAGGCAAAGGTCCCGAGTTCGAGTCTCGGTCGGGCACACAGTTTTAATCTGCCAGGAAGTTTCAACTAGTTAGTGGTTTGGAATTAAAGGATATATGGGAAATCAAATACGCCTCCATTGTTGAGTTCACTTATGTCGCGGCAACATCATGTAGCAGGATTGATAGATAATATATTTCTAAAAATCTTGAAACTTACGTGACAAAAGTGGAAACCATTTCTACGTACTTTTCAGACCATTCAAGTGTCTTAGCTTGCATAAATCTAACAAGACAGCCAGTTCGCCGGTTCAAGAATCAGTGGAATTTGAACACTTCCTTGTTAGCTAATCATGATTTAGAAGACTTGATTAAAAAAAAAAAACCATGGGCAATATGCCTGCGTGCTCGTAGTAGATATGCCACTGAAATCGAATGGTGGGCTAAAATGGCGAAGCCAAAGTTGAGGAAAGTTCTCATTCAATTCAATGCTCAGAGGTCAAGAGGAATGAAATGCATTATAGAATAACACTATTCCGTTTTAAGAGATCTATATGATCAAGTCTCAGCAGGTTCCTCACTTCGCATACCAGACATAAAAAAAGTCAAAGCCAAGTTACTTAATATCAAGAGAAGTCAAATGGAAGAGTTGAAAATAAAAGCGAAGATGAAAATGAAACTACTTCCCTGTATCATTTAGTGAAGCATACGAAAAACGGGAGAAGGAATTTTATTGATGAAATTCGAACAAAACACTGTACGATTCTCAGAACCCAGCAGGGTATCATGGACGAGATTTTTCGCTATTATTGCGAGCTATATTCTGTACATCAAATTAGTGATACTTCCTGGGAACAATTCCTTGACATCCTAGCCCCACAGCTGACAGAAGATGACAACGAAAATTTTCTCGAGGTTGTCAGTGAAGAGACTCTGTGCGCCTCACCACCAAAAAAATCCCCAGCAGAGTTTTGCATCCGTTACAGGCCAATAATAGGTGCGAAGATCACGGACATTGTAAATGAGGTTATTCAAGGTAAAATGATTTCGGCTGAGTAAAATTGTTCTGGTGCCAAAAAATAACGGAAACAAAGATATAAATAAGTTTCGTCCAATTTCACTGCTGAATTCTGATTACAAATTAATAGCTAGAATAGTAAACAAGAGAATTTCATGCCTTAGAGATAAAATTATTAGTCAACATCAGAACTGCGCGCAAGGTAGAAGCATTTTTCAAAATCTAGCAGAGTTCAGGGATATCATTGCAATAGCTTCTGTAACAAAAACAAAGTTTACTTTATTTTTCTTAGATTTTTATGAAGCGTTCGATGTTGTATATCATGAATATCTTTTACAGACATTGAAGAAAATAGGTTTCAACGATAGGGTCAAACAGTTGATAAAGAACAAAGCAACTGGAATAAATGCTAAAATAGCGATGAATTGTCAACATTCCAGGCCGATGCAAATACAACAAGGTGTTCCATGTCCATGTCGCTCTTCGCCATTTCGCTGGAACCTTTCCTCCGAGATGTCCATGCTAGATTGAAAGCCTTAACATTATCAGTACATAGTTATAAGAGTATATGCTGACGATATAGGGGTCATTATAAGGAATAATGACGAGGTAACCACGCTAGCAGCAGTGATTGATCCGTACTGTAGAACATCTGGAGCCAATGCAAACGAAAAAAAAAAGCAAACTGTTAAATCTCAGAGGTTTTGATAATACCAGCGTCGAGTGGGCAAAATTAGTCCGGCAACATAAAACATTGGGGATCACCCTGACAGCATGCCCCATGAAACTGACGGTTTTAAATTGGAAAGCTGCAGAAGATAAAGTGCAAGGAGCCATTATAGATAATTTAACTCGATATATGAACCAAGTTCAAAGAACAAAGTATATGAAGTAATGCATCTTTGCTAAAGCTTATTATACTGCCCAGCTGTTTCCAATACCGTAAATGATAGCAAGGAGAATAATGTCCAAAATCACCAACTTTTTGTGGAGAGGTGAAGTGTTCAGAGTACCCGACCTGCTAAAATAGCCCCTTAAGATCCTAAAAATGGTGGACTAGGATTAGCTGATATAACGGATAAAGCCTCTGCACTTTTTATCAAAAGGCAAGTTAATTTAATAAGAGACTCTCGAGAAAGCATAACCAGCCAACTTTTCGAGATCATTAAACCTCGAAGCCCGCTTCCCCCGATTGACGTGAAATATATCAACAGTCGTTTACAGCATGTGAGGATTTTCTGTGTTAAGTTTAGTTATGTATGTGTCGAACTTAGGCAGTCACGACACTTAACATCAAGAGCCATAATGGGGGAACGAGAGAAAATCAAAGGAAGAAACAAAATAGAACGACAGTTTCAAAAAATTAAGTAGACTGAGATTTGGAAAAACATTAGTTCTAATGTACTCACGTCTAATATAAAAATGTCATGGTACAAGACAGTTAACTACGTAGTTAGCACCAATGAAAGACTGTACGCAATCGGACTCTGTAAAACAAATTTATGTCAACTATGCCATCTAGTTGGACCCAATAATTCATAGATATACTTGCAGTGGTCACATGAATAGTTGGAAGTGGATCCAGGCGGAAACAGCTCTGATTACAAGGAAATCCCCTGAGTAGATATCGCTGTCATTGATACACAGGCCTGAAGCACTTTGTTTCCCAGAGGCAAAAAATAACGCTGTGTACTGGTTGCTGGGAAATTTTGTTAATTACGTCCTTCACAAATTAGGATCCGACAGCACCATAGAGTTCAAGGTACACATGCTGTGTGATTCGAATCACAAGAAAAAGTTGTTAAATATGTTAAAAATTATATTTGAAAGAATGGGCATTGTTTAATATAAAAAAGAGGACAGTGTTGACAGTGATGTATTGTTACTACCTTAAGGATATTATTTAAAATTTTACTGTATTTTTTGGTGTGTACTTTATCTACTTCAGAGAGTAGTTTTTGAAATTTTATAAGCTAATGTAGAGAACTTATGTGACAGTCAGCTTTAGTGTCAAAGCACAAAACATGAAAGCTGCGTTATTGTTTAATATTAGAAATCTGGAAATTGACAGTTTTTATGGAAATGACCATAGCGATTGGTTAAAACCATAAGATTCTATCTGATAAAACGTAATATTCAATGGCTGGCACATTGCCCTGTTCATTTCTGCACTGTGATGTGTAAGTCACTTTTGCAGTGGAAGAGTTATTATATAAGTCTGATCACTTCAGATACTTAACATTCAATCAATGTCCAGAAAGTGTAGTTGGAAGGCTAGTCAGCTTTATAATATCTCCTTTCCATCATTCTCAAGTATTTCAGAAATTGTCTAAAATGATTATTAAATTGCTTTTATGTGCGATCGGCATAAATCTTCCATATTCTGTATTTGGTGACTTCCACACATTTGTATGAAATGCTCATAGCTAGTCTGATATAGAAGCTGAGAAGGTTAAAGACCAGTTTCTATCCTTAACCTGTCTCTCGCAGAGACGATTTCCTTGTGTAGGTTCATTAATATATTTAAAATTATCCCACCAACTTGCTGATATCCTTCATAAAGAGCTTTTTATGCTTCTGTAAAGATTGGAGCACATATAATTCAAAGTGCATATTTTATTTCTCAATGTTGAAGTTTGAATGTCTTAAAAAAAAATTTTTTTCTTGATGTATAACTTAATTCTTTCTGGTAATTTAGTCAGTAACACAATCTTCTGTTGTATATCTTTAACATCAGCATAATTGCAATGATCAAAGTGTTTTTGTTTCAATCATTTTATGTATAACATGTGTACATGGTTAGTATATGTACTTAGTATGTGTTTGGAATGTGTAAATTGTTTCTTTAGTAATTTTTTTATATAAAAAAAGATTCCGGGCCGTTCTTCTATTTTTACTTACTCAGTTACAATCTGTATACTAAGTTTTATGTATACTGTTTACACTGCATCACTAAATATATTTTTGAGGTCTTGCCGAAAAACTTGATCTTCACAACCATCCCAGTATATCACACACTTTTAATTCCTAATAAATTACAATGAATCGTGATTTTACAGATATTTGACGTTGCCAACGTAATTCAACAGCAATCAATGTTAAGGCCAAGCGTTTCAGTTACTCTAAATAGTCTGTAAATGTAAATCTTAAAAAATTTTTGAACAGAAAATAACGTTTTGTGCATTAAATAAAAAAATATTATGGAAACGTTTGGTGCACCTCATTTTCTGTTAATTATTTCGAAAATATTTGACTGTTTTCTTTCATTTTTTTTAAATTTCAAGTTTTATTCAGAAAGCACGATCTTACTGACTCCTTGTTTGCACTCCGAACGTACTTGATTCGAAGGACGCCTTTTTGACATGTAAATACCGCACCAATGTATCTTTTTATGTGCAAAATAGCTAGGTCTTGAACAGATGAAATTTTTGACACTTTATTTACAGCAGCTTTTCGTGAAATATTTCAATATTTCCTCAGTTTATTATTAAGTTTTCATTAATTACCCTGATTACTTTCAAGCAGTTAAATAGTTTCATGCCGAACTTGACCTCATGCTGATCACTTTGATACCCCTTTTACCTGTTTCTCTCCCTTTGTTTGTCTATGAAAATTTGGACAAAACGTCATTGTGTAAGTTATAGGGAGTCTTGTTTTTGGCTCTGCTCTCGCGTTTACTAAAACGTATCGAGTGTTAATCATACGATAAAATAGTCCTTTCTGCGTGCTGTCAATTCCAAAATTAGTCGTTTCGTTATCTTGAACCTTTTATGAGATACGACGATTTTTACGACCACTTGATTCCCTCAGCGCAGGAAAGGTTCGGACGCGCCGCGAGCGACCCGTCCGCGAATATAACAACCAATATCTCAAGAATGAAAAGAGATATCATTCCGGTCTCAACTTTAAATACAATTCAGATATATTGGTCACATTTCATACGGAATAACGAATCGCTTTAAATGAACTATACGGAAAGTCTACACAATGTGATATTATCTCTGCAAATTTTTAAAAATTTCGTGCAGCCATGTACTCAGTTTCGCGCAGCACAGTAACTATGACGAATAACGAAAATAAGTTCAGACCTTTATCGTTTAAAGATATCGAGCTATATGTTGCGGAAGAACCAAATTTTTCCACCGAATGGTTTTCGTAAAATCGGATGTTAAGTAATTCATAGCTGCCGTCGCGTCCGCTCCACTGCTTTGCCGAGAAGGCACATGGCTGTCGCCCTGTGTCGTGCGTGCTGCAGCGACAAGATTCAAACACGTTTGAATTCAAACGTCGCCAGTCGCAGCGGGAGACAGGCAGCGACACAGATGTCGCTCACGTAGGACACTTCCGGAACTACAACTGCGGTTGTGTTTTGTCGCCTGCAGCTGTCATGCGCTGTCGCTCGCTTCTGTCGCTCACGTAGGACACGGCCTAATTGCGTGTCTGAGCGCGGGCTATCACACTCAACACCTCTATTTAATCTCTGCAACGCATTCGTTACTTCTTGATCTATTTTTGTTTCCAAACTGTCAACCATTTGATCTAGATTTTTAGCTAGCAATTTCACCTGACCCTCCAGTGCTTGTTGCACTCTGTCGAGTTCGGTTACCTTCTCGTCAAGTTTCTGCACTTTCATTGGAATACCTTTGCCTTGTGTTACCAATCTGGAAACTTGTTCCCGCAGATCATCCATTTCTCCCCTAAGATGTGCTACGATGACTTTATCTCGTCCACCTAAAATCTGGTTTAGTGGACTGACTGAACGTTCGTCACGTTCCACTTCTTTCCTTTCCCTTTCCATGCGTTCGGCGGTTACTATAGATTTAACTTGATTAATTATCGATTTTTCGTTTTCCGCACGCTCTACTTCAAATACACTCCTGGAAATTGAAATAAGAACACCGTGAATTCATTGTCCCAGGAAGGGGAAACTTTATTGACACATTCCTGGGGTCAGATACATCACATGATCACACTGACAGAACCACAGGCACATAGACACAGGCAACAGAGCATGCAAAATGTCGGCACTAGTACAGTGTATATCCACCTTTCGCAGCAATGCAGGCTGCTATTCTCCCATGGAGACGATCGTAGAGATGCTGGATGTAGTCCTGTGGAACGGCTTGCCATGCCATTTCCACCTGGCGCCTCAGTTGGACCAGCGTTCGTGCTGGACGTGCAGACCGCGTGAGACGTCGTTTCATCCAGTCCCAAACATGCTCAATGGGGGACAGATCCGGAGATCTTGCTGGCCAGGGTAGTTGACTTACACCTTCTAGAGCACGTTGGGTGGCACGGGATACATGCGGACGTGCATTGTCCTGTTGGAACAGCAAGTTCCCTTGCCGGTCTAGGAATGGTAGAACGATGGGTTCGATGACGGTTTGGATGTACCGTGCACTATTCAGTGTCCCCTCGACGATCACCAGTGGTGTACGGCCAGTGTAGGAGATAGCTCCCCACACCATGATGCCGGGTGTTGGCCCTGTGTGCCTCGGTCGTATGCAGTCCTGATTGTGGCGCTCACCTGCACGGCGCCAAACACGCATACGACCATCATTGGCACCAAGGCAGAAGCGACTCTCATCGCTGAAGACGGCACGTCTCCATTCGTCCCTCCATTCACGCCTGTCGCGACACCACTGGATGCGGGCTGCACGATGTTGGGGCGTGAGTGGAAGACGGCCTAACGGTGTGCGGGACCGTAGCCCAGCTTCATGGAGACGGTTGCGAATGGTCCTCGCCGATACCCCAGGAGCAACAGTGTCCCTAATTTGCTGGGAAGTGGCGGTGCGGTCCCCTACGGCACTGCGTAGGATCCTACGGTCTTGGCGTGCATCCGTGCGTCGCTGCGGTCCGGTCCCAGGTCGACGGGCACGTGCACCTTCCGCCGACCACTGGCGACAACATCGATGTACTGTGGAGACCTCACGCTCACGTGTTGAGAAATTCGGCGGTACGTCCACCCGGCCTCCCGCATGCCCACTATACGCCCTCGCTCAAAGTCCGTCAACTGCACATACGGTTCACGTCCACGCTGTCGCGGCATGCTACCAGTGTTAAAGACTGCGATGGAGCTCCGTGTGCCACGGCAAACTGGCTGACACTGACAGCGGCGGTGCACAAATGCTGCGCAGCTAGCGCCATTCGACGGCCAACACCGCGGTTCCTGGTGTGTCCGCTGTGCCGTGCGTGTGATCATTGCTTGTACAGCCCTCTCGCAGTGTCCGGAGCAAGTATGGTGGGTCCGACACACCGGTGTCAATGTGTTCTGTTTTCCATTTCCAGGAGTGTACAATCTTCACTCGAGGTATTAGAGACTTTACTCTTTCGAGACGCTCCTCTTTTTCGCGTTTCTCTCTTTCTAAACGTTCCCGTTTTTCGCGTTTCTCTCTTTCTAAACATTCCCCTTTTTCTCGTTCCTCTCGTTCCTGTTTTCTCAATTCGGGATTTGCCAGCAACACGGATAGAAAGTCAATCGTCGGTGCTGGCTGAGGCAGCACATCAACTGTTTCTACAACTGATGTTGTTTTGTTTGAGTCGTTAGCTGAGCTAACGCCTGTCTGCTGTTCCAGCTGTTGACCGCTAGCAGCAGGCACTATTTCCTCTACATTGCGCTGTTCAGTTTCCAAATCGTGGATTGCTGAAACAGATTGGTCATCGATCTCTGTTGTCTCTTCCATGACTAGTTATCTTTCTTTGCTGGTCTTAACCATACCTGTATTAACACTGTTGCTCCCAAAAGACACAAAAATACACCACTTAGTCTAAAACAAACAAATACATTGTACACACAATAATACACTATATCCTAATCAAACAACACTGAAAAACTTGGTCGCAGCACTTTGGCATGAAAAATTAAAATTACTCTTGAATGGATCTTTTAAACAATCCGTAGCCGCACAGCTGATTGTGTAGCTTATCACACAAAGTATCTACGTCAATTGAAAGAATGTGGCTGCACTTGAACTTTAGCACTGCAGTGAAACAAACGCATTTTCAAATTAATGTAGCCGGTTGCACTAATCGAAGTACTGAATATCGCACTTTATTTAATCAGTAAGCCCTCTGCATGGCCCCCAGCTAATGATTCTAGTATTGAACTTGGGAGCTCATGCAGTCGTATCCCTAGCTTGGTAAGCAATCTCTGTTGCTCGTCGCTCCGCATCAAGGTTCCGACGTCTATTTTGTACAATAATCTTATGGCACCTGGAGTCTGTCCCAGTCCAGCAGCTCGAGTTACTTATTTTCCGTGCTGAGTGATGGTTTGTAATTGTTATTACTAAATGAAACAAACCAGTACAGAATTACAAACTCTACAAAATTGTTATCATACATACATAAACATAATCTGGTACTATTCATTTTTCAGTAATATTGTACTCATTACAGCAATATTTCTGATCTGTAAGTTGGGTCCGAACAGCAATATTTATTTAATCAAGCCCCACGTTGGGTGCCATTTTTACCGCTACCGCCCCAGTCCGGATACCGTCTCGAGTACACTCAAGGTGTACTCAACGAATGTGATGAAAAGAATGTAAGAAGATTACCGCCTAACCTTACTGATATTTACGCCTGGAAAGATCATGAACAGACACTTATCTGGTGGAACGGACACGAGAAAGAATCATGATAGTACGGGGGACCGGTATCTATACTTTCGTAAAATAGTTCTCTGAGCTCTGATTATTTGACAGAGCGCGACTCACCGCCTTGTTTATATGGGATTGCGTGAGGCGCTTTTATAGTTTGATAAAACTAATGTCTACATGGAGCGTTCATACTGACCAAAAAAAGTAGACATAATCTCAGGAATTGTATTTCGTGTTATCACATTAAAATATTGCTGCAGGATATCACTACTGTAGCGAAATTTAATTAAAAGAAATTCTTTAGTGAAAGAAAGTATTTCCCCTTTGCTTTACGTAATAACTTCGTCTTGCCGAGAAGTGGCCAATATCTGAACTTAACTGAATGTTCTTAGTTTTTACCTTAATACGACATAAATTTATATATTCACATTCTTTTCCTTAATAATTAAGATACGACTCTTTTACAGCGTCCGTTGATGACGGAACGCAGTGAAATTATAATGAAATTATTCCTACGCAGGATGTCTGCCAAGAATGGTCGATTGATCGACCATTCTTGTTGTTTATCCCGCGTGCTGAAAACCTTACAAATAATATTTTTACTTCTGTATGAAGGTCACTATGCACATGAAAGAAAAATGCACTATCAGCATAAATGACCATATATTACTTAAAATTTACAACTTACAAAGCGAAATGGCCGCCGTAACGTGCGTTAGCTTCGAGACTAAAAAAGAGAGTGAGTAATAATGCTGGTCGTTTTTTTAGTTTCTTTCGTCAGCGAGTTAAAGAACAATTAACTATCACAAAGATTCTATTCAGTTATCTTATAGAGTCTGCTTGTACCATTATTATTTCATTTCACTATAAATTACCGTTATAACAGCTAACTGCACGCTCATTTTCAGAGTTTTTTTTTTTTTTGTTTTACAATTTTCATTTTACTTTGTTTTGCGTCTGACTTGTCATAGCACGATTTAATATTTTGTGCCGTGTATCGGTACAAGGTGAGTGCATAGAAAATATTGTAGCAGTGCGTTTTTTGTAAACTGAGATATAGATATAAAAACACGAAAACTACCACAAATAGTATCAAAAATAAATTCAAGCAATAATATTAAAACATTGATACAACTTACAACTAGGCACAACTCAGTAAAAAGTCCAAAAACTGGTCAGAAACACTCTGAAAATACAGCTCAAATAGCGGAAATTCCATACTTAGTTACAAGTTTCCGTACAACCGAAGGTAAACAATGGCACAAAAAGTTAAAGACAGTTCCTTTGTTCCACCATCAACAGAGATTTAGCACAAATGTGCGGGCTGGTATTGCTCACGACAACATGACTCTGCCGTATCTTCTGCGTAATACGCTCTTTGAAGTACTTGCAAAAATGTTAGAGAATGTCTCACTGGCATCCAGGCAACGATTACGGTTACAGCATGATGGGGCGCCACCCCTTATCGCCACTGGCGCCAGAGAACATTTAGGCAATGAATTCCCCCGTTGCTGAAGTGGTTTGGGTGGGTCAGTACCATGGCCACGACGTTCCTAGTCCACATTTGGTGTACGAACCACCGAAAGACACTCCAGAAGAGCTTGTTATCCGTTTGGATGAACATGTATCCATTATTCGTGAAACGCCTGGTTGTTTTGAGCGTGCTAGACGACCACTAGCACACAGATGCCAGTTGCGCACTAACGTAAGCGGCGACATTATCAGCAACATCCATCACACCTCAGTTACAACACCGTCTGTGAACATCACTTCAGAGGAAACGCTCCTCCACCTGTGACATTTTTGTCACTTAAAAAAGTGTTTCTTTCTATCTCCTGTAAACAATACAAAATGTATATGTAGCATTTTTTTTCCCTGTGTAAAGGAAAGAAACTTGAGAATAATGTTATGGAAAGAGAAGAAAAAGTGGATAAGAATGAGATGGGTGGAGCTTTGAATGTCCTGAAACATTCAAACTGAAGCAAGACACCTGGTGTAGACGACATTTCTTCAGAATTATAAAAAAACTTGCGATACCCAACAATACCCAAACCACCTGGTATACGGGGATCTAACAGACACGAGAATAGTCCCGACTTCAAGAAGACTGTCAGCGCCGGCTTTAGGGTGGGGCGACTCGGGCGGTCGCCCAGAGCGCCGGGGCCCAAGGGGCGCCACGTACTAAACGCATGTAAAAAAAAATTACAATTTACAATCACCCATTTCGCGAAACTAAAATATTATTCAGTCTCATTCAACATACGTCGCTAATCTCACGAATGCGCGATGAATTCGGGGTAGTAGAAGAGAAATCATGCTGAATGCATTCTTCGTATTGTCTGCAACCATCCATGTTTGACGCGGGCTAGCACGGGCTCTACCAAAGCGCCTCTCTTATTTGTTTCAAGAACTGCAACAAGGAAGAGCCCATGCAGCTGCACCATCTCTCGTTTACAACAGAAACTACCGGTCGCTCCAAATAAAAGAAAATACAGACTGTGAAATATACATTACATTATGATTTAATTAATACGAATGTATTTATATCGAATATTTGTGACTTAATGACTCATGTACATTAATTAATAGATCATGCAATGCGTGCACTGCATTCGTAGAGAATTCTCCCCTAACTTACTGAAATAATACAGCGCCACACAATGTTTGTTAGACTGCATATGTTGGCAGCGCTACGATTTGCTCCCGCATGTCAGTAATTGTCAGTAAGAGTCGGAGGCAGCGGTCATGTTTTCGTGGCTGAATAATTGTGAGTGAAACGAGTGTCGTGACTGTGTCAACATTTTAATTTTCTGGTAGGTGTGAAAAACATTTTTATCTCTCAGTTCAGGTTTTTTTCTAGTTACGTCTACTGATAGGTGAATTTCTTTATTTGTAATAGATCGAATATTGTGGTCGCGAAATAGAGCAGTGTCCAAGCAATAATTTGTCAAATTATTAAATCATGCCAGAAGAGAAGGAAATGATTTAAAAAAAGCTTTCTGCTTCAGAAAATCGGAAAAGAAAAGCTGAAAAAGAAAAAGTTCTTGAAGAAACTAAAAAGCACATGAATATTTATAAGAACCTTAAAGGAAATTCTAAGGCAAATACTTCAGATATTGAATCAAAAGTCCATGTATCAGTAAATATTTCTTCGGACTGTGAACAATTATACACAAAAAATATACAATCACCTATTGAAGGTGATCAAATTGACCAGCGCAGTACATCTTTGCATGAATCCTCTGATATTTCTCCAAGTCAAAATCAACACATGACATCTGTGGTCGATGAAAGTATCAACGATCTTGCAATAAAAGAATACAATGTTTCTGATGTAGGTACGTGGCCAAAAGTATTTAATGCTAGAGATATAGATCGCATTATAATATGTGGACCCTCACAAGTACGTCTAAATAACTTTCCAAAAGATGAAAATGGGCGTCATTTCTCTTCAACACATTACACAAGAAAACTATCAAACGAAGAAACTATCAGACGACGGTGGCTAGTTTATTCTGTATCAAACGACAGTATCTTTTGCTTTTGTTGTCGACTGTTTGATTTAAAGTCAACTACTAATTTGACTACCACTGTGGGTTTCAGAAATTGGAAACATTTAAGGAAGCTCTGAAACTGCATGAAAATAGTCCTAACCACAAAAAAGCATTTACTCAATGGACTGAAGCTGAAATCAGGTTTAAAGCTGGATTAACTATTGACAAGGAAGAACAAAAGCTAATTTCTAAGGAAAGTTTACGATGGAGCAATGTGCTTCAAAGATTGATGCACATTACTTTGTATTTGGCTGAAAATAATATGGCATTCAGAGGGTTATCAGATAAATTATTTACCCCAAATAATGGAAAATTCTTAGGTCTTGTACAGTTATTGGCAAAGTTTGATCCAATCATGGAATAGCACGTCAGACTGGCATTGAATGGTGATTTGGCTGACCATTATTGCGGCAAAAATATACAAAATGAATTAATAGAACTCATGGCATCACACGTTATGTCTACAATCGTATCCCGCATAAAGGGTTCAAAGTATTATGCAATCATAGCTGACTGTACTCCAGATATAAGCCACAAAGAGCAACTTTCGATAACTTTAAGATGCGCCGACATAACAGAGGATGGCGTAAGTGTAAAAGAACATTTCATCTCACTTCTGCAAATGGATGATACAATCGGTGAAGGCCTCACAGAAAGCATTTTAAAAACATTGAGTGATCTTGACCTTAACATTAATGACTGCAGAGGACAGGGCTACGATAACGGCGCGAACATGAAGGGGAAAAATAAAGGCGCCCAGAACAGAATTAAGAAGTTAAATCCACTAGCTTTTTTGTGCCATGTGGATGCCATAGTTATAATTTGGTATTGTGTGATGCGGCAAAATCATCAGTAAAATCCGTGATACTGTTCGGAATGTTACAAAAAATGTTTAATCTATTTGCTGGATCGGTAAATAGATGGAAAATTTTGACCGACCATTTGAAGATATACACCCTGAAAAATGTTAAGTGACACACGCTGGGAAGCTCGAATTGATAGCGTCAAAGCGGTTCGTTATCAATTATGCGAAATGCATGACGCTTTGGTTTCCTTGGCCGATGCTACTGAACAAAGCGATGCTGCGGTGTCACACGAAGCGACAACACTAGGAGGACAATTAAAAGACTTCAGCTTCATTGTTTCTCTCGTGACATGGTATGATGTTCTGTTTCAAATTAACGTTGTGAGTAAAGCAGTCAGTCACCCACAATCAACTTTGTCGAGTTTATGGGAATCCTTGACAAATGTTGCTCTTATTTGGAAACATATAGACAAACAGGTTTCGAACAAGCTATTGTAACAGCAACTGAACTGGCTTCGGATCTTGATACGCAGCCATTATTTAAACCACAAATGCGATTAAGACGTATTAAACGCAGGCCGGGTGAAGAGGCTGTTGATGATCAAATAACTGACCCAAGAAAGAAGTTTAAAGTAGAGTTTTTCAATGCACTGTTGGACACCGTGCACATATCCATGAAAGAAAGATTTGAACAGATGCAAGAATTTTCTGCGACGTGGAGTTTCTTGTTTGACATTAAAAAAATCAAAATAAAGAAGAACTAATACAATGCTGTTCTAAATTACAAGAAAAGTTAACTGTCAACATGAAGTCAGATATTGATGGAAATTTGCTGTGCGACGAAATTTTAGGCCTGCAACACTATCTCGAAGACAGCCAGGCAACGCCTATTGAAGCCTTAAACTTTATAAAAAAACATAATCTTCAAGAGTTATATCCCAACATCTTGATAACGTTACGTATTTTTCTAACAATACCACTGACTGTCGCAAGCGGCGAACGCAGTTTTTCCAAACTGAAGTTGATAAAAACGTACTTGCGGTCTACAATGTCTCAAACAAGACTAACCAGTTTGGCCTCACTGTCCATTGAAAATGAAGTTGCAGAAAACCTGGACTTTGCTAATCTGATCAGAGACTTTGCCGACAGAAAAGCGAGAAAAGTAAAATTTTAGTCGTTTATAATTGTTTTTCATTAGGCGTAATATGTTTTGTGTTCAGATGACTGACAGAAAATATAGGTTTATGGCTTACAGTTATATTAAATTCAATAAAAATATGGTACCCAATTCAAAATTAGTGTTTTTTCGTTATATATATTACCTCCTATATATAAAAATCAATTGTTGTGTGTTAGTCTCACCAAAACAAAGAAATGGCTTGACCAATTTGAATAATTTTTGTTTTGTTTTGTTCGCTTTAGTACAGGGGTGCTTCAGAAGAGAAAAGAAATATTTGGGATATACGAGCCTGTTTCAACCACATTTTACGCATCTTTTCTTTGTTTGGAACACGCAAAAACAATTTTCTGGAGTTGTTGTAGGTGTACAGTGCAGTACTACGCAATATTTTTAGACAATTTCGCAAAACGTGAATGCCCAAACAATATATCACTGCTACACTGACTGTTACGGCAGCGACAGCTGCATGCTGGACTGACGTCACAGGCTACACAAGACTCACATGGAGCGTCTTAGCGGGCTTTCAGATTATTTGGATTTCATTTCCATTTAAAAAAATAAAATACTCAAATTTACGATTGAAAAAACCATGTTATGATCATAAGATGACGCCATTAACCACTTAAGACGATTTCTAGAAAACAGTCAAATACCGTGTTGCAAAGCACTGCCAGGTTCGCTATTTATACCATAAAGGGCGCCAACTGGACGACTCGCCCGGGGCACCTGGATGGCTAAGGTCGGCCCTGAAGACTGTAATAACCCCAACACCAATGAAGAAAGGTCTTAACAGAGTATTACCGAGCTACAAGTTTAACATGTCGTGGTTTTAAAATATCCATAGAAGAAGGGAAAAACTGGTAGAAGCCGAGCTACAGAAAGATCTCTCTGGGTTCTGGAGAAATGTAGGAATATGCAACGGAATACTAACCATATGAACAATGAACTTTGCCTCAGTGCGGTGGCTTGCGTGCCTCAGAGATACAGATAGGCGCACCAAGGAGCATTCACACTAAAGTAGCTGACGCCAGACTGACATATTAATTAGGCTGGAATCCATACGATCTCGTGTTCGCAGCGATCATTGAAAACAGACAATGGAGAAACAAACTGCAGTCGGTTGCGAAATCCGTCGTTTTACTGCAGCAGATCTAAATTTCAACTATTGCATAGTTGTCTTCAGTGCACATCACAACAGGTGACGTTAGTCGTAAGTGTCACGTAGGAAACAGTGTTTGCTGATATAGAACATACAGTAGTTAATGTTCTAGATCTACCAATGTTGTTTACCACGTTACACTTGTTGATGTCACCTGTTGTTATGTCACTGAAGAAGGCTATGTAATAGCTGAAATCTATATCTGGTGTAATAAAACGACGGATTTCCCGATCGATTTATATTCTTTTCTCCATTCTCCAGACTGAAATATGGTTCCTGAAGAGGGCCATCAGCCTTCCCAGTAGCTGCAGGGGCACCGAAGGCATGCAGCTCTGTTGTATGGCTTAACAATAAAGGCATCCTCTTGAGTAAAATATTCCAGAAGCAAAATAGTCACGCTTTCGTGTCTCCTGGCGGAGATTACTCAGGATATGGCCATCACAAAAAACGAAACTGACGTTTTTAACGCAACCGTTGGGATTCAACATACAATGAAAGACGTTAATTTATTGAAAATATAACCGTAAAGACATCAGACTACCCGAGGCCCAGTTATAACGATATTTCAGTACCTGCGTTATTATTATACCACTTTATGTACACGTACTGAGAATTTTATTAAAATGAAACAAAACAACCACGACCAATGATGGTCGATTTGGAGCAGAAAACGATGTGCATTTCATCCTTCACTGGATCGTATAATGATCGATCAATATAATGCCCACTGTAATCATTCACACCACCACGCACGCACATTAAAATACTATTCATGGACTAAGAAGTGTAAGTGCCCACACTGATAATAAAATTCAGTTTTTTTTTTTTGGTCATCAGTCTGCTGACTGGTTTGATGCGGCCCGCCACGAATTCCTTTCCTGTGCTAACCTCTTCATCTCAGAGTAGCACTTGCAACCTACGTCCTCAATTATTTGCTTGACGTATTCCAATCTCTGTCTTCCTCTACAGTTTTTGCCCTCTACAGCTCCCTCTAGTACCATGGAAGTCATTCCCTCGTGTCTTAGCAGATGTCCTATCATCCTGTCCCTTCTCCTTATCAGTGTTTTCCACATATTCCTTTCCTCTCCAATTCTCCGTAGAACCTCCTCATTCCTTACCTTATCAGTCCACCTAATTTTCAACATTCGTCTATAGCACCACATCTCAAAAGCTTCGATTCTCGTCTGTTCCGGTTTTCCCACAGTCCATGTTTCACTACCATACAATGCTGTACTCCAGACGTACATCCTCAGAAATTTCTTCCTCAGATTAAGGCCGGTATCTGATATTAGTAGACTTCTCTTGGCCAGAAATGCCTTCTTTGCCATAGCGTGTCTGCTTTTGATGTCCTCCTTGCTCCGTCCGTCATTGGTTATTTTACTGCCTAGGTAGCAGAATTCCTTAACTTCATTGACTTCGTGACCATCAATCCTGATGTTAAGTTTCTCGCTGTTCTCATTTCTACTACTTCTCATTACCTTCGTCTTTCTCCGATTTACTCTCAAATCCTACTGTGTACTCATTAGACTGTTCATTCCGTTCAGCAGATCATTTAATTCTTCTTCACTTTCACTCAGGATAGCAATGTCATCAGCGAATCGTATCATTGATATCCTTTCACCTTGTATTTTAATTCCACTCCTGAACCTTTCTTTTATTTCCATCATTGCTTCCTAGATGTACAGATTGAAGAGTAGGGGCGAAAGGCTACAGCCTTGTCTTACACCCTTCTTAATACGAGCACTTCGTTCTTGATCGTCCACTCTTATTATTCCCTCTTGGTTGTTGTACATATTGTATATGACCCGTCTCTCCCTATAGCTTACCCTTACTTTTTTCAGGATCTCGAACAGCTTTCACCATTTTATATTGTCGAACGCTTTTTACAGGTCGACAAATCCTATGAAAGTGTCTTGATTTTTCTTTAGCCTTGCTTCCATTATTAGCCGTAACGTCAGAATTGCCTCTCTCGTCCCTTTACTATTCCTAAAGCCAAACTGATCGTCACCTAGCGCATTCTCAATTTCCTTTTCCATTCTTCTGTATATTATTCTTGTAAGCAGCTTCGATGCATGAGCTGTTAAGCTGATTGTGCGATAATTCTCGCACTTGTCAGCTCTTGCCGTCTTCGGAATTGTGTGGATGATGCTTTTCCGAAAGTCAGATGGTACATCACCAGACTCATATATTCTACACACCAACGTGAATAGTCGTTTTGTTGCCACTTCCCCCAATGATTTTAGAAATTCTGATGGAATGTTATTTATCCCTTCTGCCTTATTTGACCGTAAGTTCTCCAAAGCTCTTTTAAATTCCGATTCTAATACTAGATCCCCTACCTCTTCTAAATCGACTCCTGTTTCTTCTTCTATCCCATCAGACAAATCTTCACCCTCATAGAGGCTTTCAATGTATTCTTTCCACCTATCTGCTCTCTCCTCTGCATTTAACAGTGGAATTCCCGTTGCACTCTTAATGTTACCACCGTTGCTTTTAATGTCACCAAAGGTTGTTTTGAATTTCCTGTATGCTGAGTCTGTCCTTCCAACAATCATATCTTTTTCGATGTCTTCACATTTTTCCTGCAGCCATTTTGTCTTAGCTTCCCTGCACTTCCTATTTATTTCATTCCTCAGCGACTTGTATTTCTGTATTCCTGATTTTCCCGGAACATGTTTGTACTTCCTCCTTTCATCAATCAACTGAAGTATTTCTTCTGTTACCCATGGTTTCTTCGCAGCCACCTTCTTTGTACCTATGTTTTCCTTCCCAACTTGTGTGATGGCCCTTTTTAGAGATGTCAACTCCTCTTCAACTGTACTGCCTACTGCGCTATTCCTTATTGCTGTATCTATAGCGTTAGAGAACTTCAAACGAATGTCGTCATTCCTTAGTACTTCCGTATCCCACTTCTTTGCGTATTGATTCTTCCTGGCTAATGTCTTGAACTTCAGCCTATTCTTCATCACTACTATATTGTGATCTGAGTCTATATCTGCTCCTGCGTACGCCTTACCATCCAGTATCTGATTTCGGAATCTCTGTCTGACCATGTTGTAATCTAATTGAAATCTTCCCGTATCTCCCGGCCTTTTCCAAGTATACTTCCTCCTCTTGTGATTCTTGAACAGGGTATTCGCTATTACTAGCTGAAACTTGTTACAGATCTCAATTAGTCTTTCTCCTCTTTCATTCCTTGTCCCAAGCCCATAGTCTCCTGTAACCTTTTCTTCTACTCCTTCCCCTACAACTGCATTCCATACGCCCATGACTATTAGATTTTCGTCCCCCTTTACATACTGCATTACCCTTACAATATCCTCATACACTTTCTCTATCTGTTCATCTTCAGCTTGCGACGTCGGCATGTATACCTGAACTATCGTTGTCGGTGTTGGTCTGCTGTCGATTCTGATTAGAACAACCCGGTCACTGTACTGTTCACAGTAACACACCCTCTGCCCTACCTTCCTATTCATAACGAATCCTACGCCTGTTATACCATTTTCTGCTGCTGTTGATGTTACCCGATACTCATCTGACCAGAAATCCTTGTCTTCCTTCCACTTCACTTCACTGACCCCCTACTATATCTAGATTGAGCCTTTGCATTTCCCTTTTCAGATTTTCTAGTTTCCCTACCACTTTCAAGCTTGTGACATTCCATGCCCCGACTCGTAGAGTCCTTCACTTCCACTTCACTTCACTGACCCCCTACTATATCTAGATTGAGCCATTGCATTTCCCTTTTCAGATTTTCTAGTTTCCCTACCACGTTCAAGCTTGTGAGATTCCATGCCCCAACTCGTAGAACCTTATCCTTTCGTAGATTATTCAATCTTTTTCTCATGGTAACCTCCCCCTTGGCAGTCCCCTCCCGGAGTTCCGAATGGGGGAATATTCCGGAATCTTTTGCCAATGGAGAGATCATCATGACACTTCTTCAATTACAGGCCACATGTCCTGTGGATACACGTTACGTGTCTTTAATGCAGTGGTTTCCATTGCCTTCTGCATCCTCATGTGGTTGATCATTGCTGATTCTTCCGCCTTTAGGGGCAATTTCCCACCCCTAGGACAAGAGAGTGCCCTGAACCTCTATCCGGTCCTCCGCCCTCATTGACAAGGCCGTTGGCAGAATGAGGCTGACTTCTTATGCCGGAAGTCTTCGGCCGCCAATGCTGAGTATTTATCAAAATTTAGACACTGGCGGGGATCGAACCCGGGACCGAAGGCGTTTTGATTATGAATCAAAGACGCTACCCCTAGACCACGGGTAAATTCGGTTACTAACCTGAAATTTTTACTGTAATAGCGGACACAGCACGATCGTAACGAAAGTTTTTGCTTGAGTGCTAGAATAACATGTAATGAAGGATTGTGAAAATAGGTGTTAAATGAAATCCGTTGTTTACTCTGCTTTTAATTCCTCAGCTTCAGAATGTGAACGCAAACCTTTAGTGAGAAACTGCATTTTATCAGTAAATATCACTTAGCCGGATTGTTGTTGTGATGTTGCTGTTCAGTGCCAGGAAAATAATTTCCATATCGTTCCTCGTCCCCCTCCTGCCGTGTTACGTTAATTATAACATAATGGCTCATTTACTCTTCCAGTATCTCCGTACATAGCCAGGTTGTAAATATTCCTCTGTATATTCCTCATTGATCATAACAGAATACGCACAGGTGCACTCCGAATATACGCCATTACCGAAACGAATTGACTGCCACAAACTACTACGCGCAAAGCTGTTATGATAAACATAGTCTCTGCCTAACTAGCGTAGTTTCTCTTACGAGAACAATAAATGTTTTACGCTCCTTGTTTCGTTTAAAATACATTCCACATTTCAGTACAGTTTCACTTTCGAAATAACTGATTACACAAATAATATTATTTGCAAATACTATAATGCTCAGACAAAAATGACAATATTTATGCAAACAGTTCCCTACACTACGAATAGATGAAGTTACTGGTTATGGGCTCGGCACAGCGGAACTAATACACTAGAAATTAAACTTTATGCTGCGCTTTTATGTTTCGCCGTTAACTGCATTTAAGTGTATGTGACTGTCTTGCTATAACTGTGTCACTATACGTTCTATACATCACGACATTTTATGTTAGATCCATCATTTGGTTAGATTGATTAGAGAATTAAAAAAATAAAATGAATAGTTTGCAGTTATAGTAGGAATTACTGATTTTCAATGTCAGGAATAAGAGGACTTGTCATCAGGTCAGTACACGATTAACATCACAAAATGAAGTAGGGACAATGCAGGAGTAATTCTAATAATAAATATGCAGATGTGAGCAGCTTATTGAACACATTATGGTGGCCAAGAAGGATACGAAGCCAACACCCAAGACAGTAGCGCAAGTTTACATGACTACTAGCTCCACAGATTTTGAAGAGATTGAAACAAAAGAGTAGATAAAATAAATTATTCGGACAGTTAAAGGAGACAAATTTTTACTGTGGTAATGAACCGGAATTTGATGGGAGAAATATTAAAGACAAGGAAAAATAGTAGGACAGCATGTACTCGTGGAAGGGAGTTGTGGTGTCTAATAATACGGTGTTGGCTCGCCTGCCAACCCACAACAGGAGTAAAAGGAGAATTTTGCAATGGACACAATTTTACAATGGCTAACACTTAGTCTAGAAGTCATGAATGAAGTTTATATAAATGACCTGGAGACATGAAAATGTTTCAGTTAAGCTGTATAATTGCGGGAAATCGATTTCAAAACCAGATTTTAATCTGTGAAACGTGTCCTGGAGCGCATGTGGAACCTGGCCATAATTTGATGTCTATGAACTGAAGACGAAGTGAAGAAACGAAAAGTTATATTTATAGCAGTTGTACATTTTGTGAAAAATTTCAATAATTTTGACTGCAATAAACCATAAAATTCTGAAGGAAGCAAAGATAAAATACAGGGAACGAAAGGTTATTTACAACTTGTACAGGAGCCGGAGAGCATTTATTAGATTTGAAGTAAATGATAGGGGAATAGGGGAGCAGTAGTTGAGAAGAGGGTGAAACAGAATTGTAGCTTGTCTCCAATGTCATTAAATCTCTATATTAAGCAGTCTGTGACGGAAACCAAGCAGAAGTTTGGGGAAGCAACTCTGTGGCATGTCAGTGACTACGTAATTCGTTCAGAGACGGCGAAGGTCTTGGAAGAGCATATGAAAGCAATGGATAGTGTCTTGAAAAGAGTTTATAAAATGAACACCAACAAAAATGAAACAAGTTAATGAGACGTAATCGGATTAAACCTAGGTGATGTTTAGAGAATCAGATTAGAAAACAAAACGGTGAAAGCAATTGATGACTTTTTCTAGTCAGGAACCAAAATAACTGTGTATATGTGTGTGTATATGCATGTGTGTGCGTGTGTGTGTGTGTGTGTGTGTGTGTGTGTGTGTGTGTGTGTGTGTGGAACTTACAAGCGCCCAGCATCGAAGTAATTAGCGCCCTTACACATATTAAAAGAAACTAATGTGGAGAAAACGACTAAAATTGACTTCACATAGTGAAGAGGAAGCATATATAATGACAAGCATTCATTCTCTCTCACCTCACTCGCATTCACTCACACGATCACCCAACGGAGAAAGAGTGAAAGGTGCGACACATGTGACTGAAACAGAAGTAACACCACGAAAGAACAAAGCGAAAGGCACAGGGCAATGTGACTCACTGTCCACTTACAAAAAGACTGGGTGAGTCAATCAACACGTTAAGAACATCTCTCTAAAATTTTAGGAATTAATTGAACAAATAATAGAACCTTCAAACGCTCATTACTTTCGTTTGAACATTACTTAAAATAGAGGGCAGATTTATCGGCAATTCCGTCGCTGCCCTCTGTTTCGAAAATAAAACAGTCTAATAAAATATGGAGTACAGTAATCTGTGCTCCGCAAGCACCAGTGACTGGAGAGTCCTCTCTCAGAGCAAGAAGTCATGCATCATGGGGCATGCGAGGACGAGTAAGGAGGACCTCGTCCCAAAGACGGGACTGGAAGGAGGTACGCTACGGGCTTTACTAGACGGAGCTTATTATCTGTCGCTTCCAGGCATTCGACCCAAGACACTGTACCTCGACAGCGAGGTGACGGCATGGAGTGGGGTGGCACTCCCCCTTGGCTACCAGATCCTCCCTTTCGCTCTCCACAATACCCATGTGCCCTGTTACGCAGCAGAGAGAGACCTTATCCATCTGTTGCAGCTGGAGGCGGGCGTCTTAGGTTTTCTGGACTACTTTATCTGTTGGGTACAAGCGTTATAGAGTGTGAAGGGCACTAAGGGTATCGGAACAGAACTGGCATTCATCTGCTCCAGAGCGTGCAAGATCGCATATAATTCTGCATTGGAGACAGTAAAGTCTCGAGGCAAGTGGTCCTTGAGGACACGAACAGGGAAAACAACAGAGCAACCAAAGGAGCCCACCTTTTTAGACCATGTCTCTAAAGACAGCTGCACAGTTGCGGTGTCCGTTTAAAATACCAGAAACTGTGGCATTAAAAGCAGAAGCAGGAGTGTAATTTCTCCTGTACTGCACGAAATCTGAAATTACACTGGGCTTCTGCAAAAACCACGGTGGCAGGCGCTTAAAACCCTGGATTTTGGATTGTATATGCTCTACAGCAAGTGACTCCAACACACGCAGCACGCAGGTCCCAATTGTTGCTTGTGGAAAATCGGAGAAAAGTTGTTCCAGAGATGGACGAGCAACAGTATGTGAGAAACTTACATGCCTGGCCTGCCATGAGCCTCAGTACAGAGCTAGGGTATGGGGCTTGTCCTGTAAGCACCAGTTGCCAGCCTAATACTCATGGTAGATAGCGTCAATAGTCTTCAGGTAAGAAGGCCTCGCAGGCCCATACACAGTGTGTCCATAGCCTAGCCCTATAAAACTAGAGCAGACACACCCTTTCTCCTTCCCAAAACATGTGGCTAAGACAGTTCACTGCATTCTGGGTTCTGGCTTTCAGGTATCTTTCTCTAATTTGGAGTAAAAAATGAGGCCTAGAAACCGCATTGAGTCTTTAAAATGCAAGTCTGGTAAACCAAAAATACGACGAGGATGATTAAAACGAACACATACTCTTATCCGCAGGAAACTGAAAACCCGTCTTTGCAGCCCAGTCCTCTAACCTCTGCACTGTAAGTTGGAATGTGTCACTGTTGCAACACTGGAAAAGGAACAGAAGAAAGCAAAATCGTCCACAAATAAGGAGCACTGTACAGAATTCCTTACCATAGATGTGAACTGGCAGAGACGCTAATACTTAAAACATTCCCCTGAGGAACACCATTCTCCTGCTTAAAACAATAGCCTGCTGAACACCAGCCTCGAGTAGGGTCAGGTTGTTAATAGTGGACCGAACTCACCGGAATCCAGTCGCAGAGCGTCTGCGGAGCTGTCTGGTTTTCAACAACCAGACTAGATGACGGTTAACCATGTGCTCCAGAGTCTTTCCTACACAGCTCGTCAAAGCGACGCTCCAGTAATTACTGGGACATGCATGGTCCTTTCCCGGTTTGACGAGAGGTATCAAAATTATTTCTCTTCATGGGTTGGGAAACTTGCCTGTCTGCCATATAAGATTAAATCTTCCGAGGAGGATTTCCTTGTGACGCTGCTGGCAAAATTCGAAGGATACAGTAACAGATTCATTCGCGATAGAGTGCAGTATCACGAATATCAGACAGTGCCGATTACAGGTTGCACGTGGAGAAAGGTTAGTTGTAAGACAGAATTGTGGGATCTAAAGTCCAACGTGTCCCCCTCTGCAGTTGCACGGTAGCGACAAAACTCCGAAACATGGCTGGCAGTGGCTGTGTTTGCTGCAAAATGCTCTGCCACGTCTGAGCGATGTCATACTTTGGAAGAAAAAGCGGAACAGTCGGTAGACATTTGCAGTGACCTTTTCTTGCTCTTCTTAGTTACGTTTTGAGCCTTCACTCCTTCGACTCAAAAGACTGTGAGGTTGTCTGCTGTCAGGTGGCATTTACACCGTGGAAGAGCCAAGCGCCTTTTCCAGATTACTGAATGGTATTTGAGCTGTGGCACCATTGAGTTAGTAGACTGTTCTGTCTGGCGCCAGTGGCTCAGGTGTAGTATCGACTATCCCTCTCGTGACCCCAATGCCAATATCTATGAGGAAGATTTGGTATCTGTGGGTTGTGTCCTTATAAGGTCTTTGCTTGCCGACGTATATACGGGGTGCGCTGGCCCGAGGGTAGGTACGAAGTTGGCCGTAGCGTTGCGACAAGAGGTGATCACGAGGTCCGAGCGGCCGAAGCCACGAGCTGCGCATGGAGGGCCTGTGCAGAGCGAAGATGCCGAAGTACTTCACCGGAGTCAGCGTCCACTACAGGCATCAAGCCGACATTCCGTCAGTTGGTTGGCCACATTCGAGTCGGACGACCGCTCGTCACCTGGCCGCCCTCTTCTACCTGGCTTAAATCGGAACCACTCAGTAACCGTTGCGACGCACCGTGGATCCATGCAACTGCTTGCGATAAAGGGGAGTAACATTCTGGAATCCTCGTGGTGATTTGTGTCATTGTCTACCTGCCCTCCTTATTATTGTCTGGCTTGTACCCTACCCTCCGAGTTTTACTCGGTCGACTCTTTTATGATAAATGTAGGCCGTAGAATTGTACTAAGACACTAGTTATCGTTTGAAAATTTGTCCCGCTATTATATTGCCTTTTCTTTCTGGTTTGTACCCTATCATTAATGTTCTAATCAATCAGCTCTTGGTCGTAAATACAGCCGCAACAATTGTACTAAGGCACAGGTTGCTGTTAAACAAAGAGGGACCTTGTGGTTAGATTAACCACTTCAATTCTTTGATTGCAATTACATTTCCCAGTCATTAGTTATAATCTGAACAATTTTTTCTTCTAAGCTGTTCGTGTTTGAAAGACCGGGTCATTATTGATGTATTTTTGCTAGATCTTGCGGTTCCACCGAGTGAGTTCTATTGCAATAAGTGTTAACCAGTAATGTTTTGAGGCGTTCCTTCAGAGCGGTCTTAATAACTGACAATCAGTTTAACTTCGAAAATATTAACAGCCAACTGTCACCAGGGCTTTAGTCAAAATAAAATTGTCAGAAGGGAAGGGTTGGGATCCAGTCGCACCTTGGTTGCCGATTGAAATTAAGAGGTTGGTTGCTTTGAAGTATGCCTTATCATTGACGTATTGCTTGCTAATCTGTTTAACCTTTAAGCACAGGTGTGCATCTTAGCCCCCGAACCTTTCGACAAACAGCTTTCAAATTAAAAGCTAAATCATCTGTTTTGAGTAACTGAATCACTCTCGTCATCAATGGTGCTTGTATAGTTTTCACGTGTTGCAGAAGGGCATTTAATAAGACAGACTGAGTCCAGTGCGGCAGTAAACACCACTGTTTCACCCGATAACGGGCGGGCTGCAGGTCCGGTCTTCTTGTTATCATTTCCATGTTGTTTGCTGTTTTGCAATAAAGCACTTCAGACTTCTTTTCCAAAGATTAAAAGCTTATTCAGTTGAACGTCAAAAGAATTTTGCAAATTTGTTCATTTTGTTAAAGACAATTTAATGGTTAAATGCTTCGTTTATCTGTAAAACACAGAAAATATATATTGTTAAATAAACAGGTTGTGTGAGAAGAAAGTTATATAGGTGCGTCCTCCCTTCCACGTTTTTATTACTTCCAGTAAGTACCACATATCATAAGCCCACGAAGGTACAGGTCGCCTCCTACAATTTCCTGTGGACTTTGGGATAGAGACCATCAGCATGATGAATCACTAGTGTGATGTGGTCCACCCATTCCTGTATACAGTCGCAGCCAGTTGACTGAACAGCGTCCAGATAGCCCTGCTGACCATCCATTTCTGTGGCTACTGTTCAATCATTCCTCCATCAAGCAGGTGGATCCACAGTGGGAAATGGTCACTTGAGTCATGGTCATCTGTTGCTTCCCACGGCCAGGGCAGGAGAGTAGAAAGAGAGATCGATGGCTAAGGACGACCCAGTAGCAGCTGAGAAATCAATGGGACTGCCGTTGTTGAGGATTCACAAGTCCTGAGACATCGTGAAGTTGTCCAAGACTCGACTCCTGAGGCATGTATAGTTTGAGTCCAAAATACGTCATGGGCATTGAAATCATCCATTAGGAGAAACGGAGAGTTCTTCTATAAGACCTGTGAGAGCCTTTGAGTCTATTGCATCCTGTGGAGGTAAGTACATGTATCAGATAGTGACCTTCCGAGTCACATGAACTACATTGGCTACTGCTTGTAAGTCAGTAATCAAGGAGAGAGCATAGGAGTGGTGTCTGTTTTTGACAAACACAGCAAACGCTCCCTTGGCTCTTTCCCCAGTCAAGCCATCCTCTCGGTGTGAAACATCCCCTTAGGAAAATTTACATTTTTCTGTGCTGGAAAACCTCTACGTTATTTGATTTTCAAACAGCTGAGCAGAACTGAACGTACTCAGACATTTTGCTCTTTACTTATTCTGATCAACACTAAACTGACACACAATATTTTTAGCGCAACGCAATCTGACTTTCAATAATCCCTGCAAAAGAATTGCCCTGACTAACAATAACCTATACCTTTCATGAATAACTTACCTCACAAAAATCTTCGTTATTCGAACTACTGCAACACAGCGAGCGCCAATACTGCCAGCTAAATACAAGGTTCTAACTACTGAAGGCACTAACTACTGATAGGCACAGTTAGCAAATGAAAGATTTTGATAGAGAACAAACAATATATTTACCTTAATAGTATTAAAAAGTCATTATATATATCAGTTCATAACATCCAATATTACAAATTTAATCTTTCTGATGGACATATTTTGACATCTTTGTTGTTGTCCTACCTTCACGTCTTGCCTCTTTGGCCGCATTTGGTTCTGAAATCGGTGAGGGAAGAAGTGAGGGACGAGGCTCGGACGGCGGCCAGTGAGCCTGTTTGTGGCAGCGAGCGGGTAAAGAGTGTACCTACTTGGTGGTCGTTAAGTTCCGCACATGGAAACTTGCTGGCTTTCCGAACCGGGTTGGGGCTGTGCGGCGTTAGCCGGCCGCTTAAGGTGGAGGAGGGGGTTCTGCGCGACTCGGTGGGGGTTCCGAACTCAACCCGAAGTGGTCTTCTGCTGTTATCAGCCAGTGGAACCGAGGCTGTAACTCGAGATATTGACTGAGTGCTTGCGGCCGCAACAGCTCGCTGGTATTGCATTGCTTCTTGCGACCATCTTTGCCGATTATGACTGTTTGAAATCAATCAGAAATTAAGCTCACTAGTTATCCTGCGTCTGGCTTGTCGCTTTGGTGATCCAGTACTGGCTCAACGTCTGTTAATGCTGAGTCACTTTTGTGAAGTTTGAATTCCGAGTTGTTACCTGTTATCAAACCGTAGTCTTTATCCTGTCTTACTTAAGGGGAACATTATTTAATATAGGCTAACCTATTTTTAATTGAGATGTGATATGGAATTTGTTTTAATCACTGAACCGTTGGAGTTTTAAAACGTCTCTGCTGTCTAAAAGTTACTTGTGCATATTTATTGTTATTCTCACTGATAGTTTAAAAAAAGTGTAAATAAGTTATCATTTATTTATAAGCACAGCAGTTCAAAATAGTTTTCTCATTATTTGTGGAGGTCTATATAAATACATACGGGTATGTATATATTTGCACGCTGCTTCATTGTTTGTAAGTTCTTGTAAGCCACCCCTTACATATATGCTGGTTGTGGTGTGTCTCTTGGTTATGGGTTCATCTGTATGGTGAATAATCCTTATTTTCATGCATACATAAACTAACTGCTGATGTGTGAATGTTATGAAGTTCAACTGCAATTTGGTTTGTGACTGTTCTGGACAGCGTTTGTGTGGTGGTCCTAGTTGGCCTCTCCTTTGCCCCACCCGATCAGGGCCGCTGAATGGGTGTGGTCCGGTGGTTGTACTGGTCGGAGCGGTCATCGTATCCAGGGCTGGCCGTTGAAAGAACGCTTGTGGACCCAACGTCAAGTGCAGCCTTATTGTGTTATTCACTTGTATAGTTTTTTTACTATAGACTTAAGATTTTGCTTGAGAGTTAACTGCTGTAGCTATAGTAATTTTTTTGATGTTCGTTGGGTGCCCAATTTTATGTTTTCACTTTGATCTGCGGCCTTGTCCTGAAAGTAAAGATGGCTCCGATCAACGGGAAACGGGTATCTAGTTTCGGGTCCTTGTATGGATCTGTTTTGGTGTTTTAATTTAAAATATTACCCAATTGTTTTTTTGTTTAATTATTGGCATTGTCAAAAGAGTAATTGTACTGCCCCTGAATATTCAGTATAGTTACCAGTTTACAGTAAGTATGTCACTAAAATGTCATGCTAAATTATGTTTAATTAAACCAGCTTGACCAGTCCTTCCATGATCCCTACTGCTCACGCACAACCATTGCAGATCCCTGGTGAGGTGTTAGTTACTATTGAAGTTTGTATGTTTTTGTTTGCATGTATCTCTAGGAAAGAGGTAATGCTATCGGTTAGTAAGTCTTTTCTGAATGTTTTGGTGTGACGTGTAGACTGAAACGAAAGCTAAACGTGGACAATACGAAGTGCAGACAAGAAAAGAATGGAAGGTTTTGAAATATGCTGTAATAAAAGAGTAACGAGGATAGCCACTTTATGCAGTTGTGGGACCCATAACTGATATGCAATTTAGGAGCAGAATCATGGAGTTATGGAAATAACACCCAATTGGGTTTGTATTGAATCAGCACAAGGTGTGTAACGCAAACTTGTAATTAATTGAACAAACTCCTCGTCTAAAAATGATGATGGGAGAGGCTGCTGGCGAGTGTGGTTGTTTAAGAGATAGATGACGTCCTGGAACTATACATTTACATTTTTTTAAAATGGAAAACAAAATTGATCATTAATTTGTGCAAGGAACAATCATATATATTAACATAGACCAACAGTGTAAATAGTCTTCAACTAATAGGGGACTGGGAAGAATCTAGTACAAAGAACACTGCATGCAATCTACTGTGCTTCTCTACTACGACAATGGGGAGCAAAGAAAATAGGTGAAATGTATAACAGCGATAAGCAAGTGAGTAATCGGATGTAGTGTCATGATATCAGCTAAGGAGGCAATGTGGCTCTACAGATCCCACCGCTGAGAAACCTCAAATTGTGGGAGGCTGAAAAATCAACTGAAACCCTATAGGTCGGACCTTGGATATTACCCAAAGTACGGCAAGAGACATGCTGATGACGGCAGCTACTAGTTTGTAATCGGTTTCGCAGCATGGAGATGGGCTTCGCATGGGAGTCCGATTGAAGCGAGAGCGTGAAAAAAAACCTAAGTGTTTGTCCAGTGTGGCCTGAAAAGTGAAGCTGCGAATCAAATTACTGTGCAGCAAGGGTGGCAAAGTACGCGACCGACTCATTCAGCGGCCAGCAACCAACTCGTTCAAAATTCTCTTCCACCCCTAACCCAGAGAACGACCGGTTAGCTGTGCCAGAACTTGTCCAATCGTCTCAGATAAACAAAGCTTTCGCCATTTACGGCCTTACAACAAATTCTTGTACTGTACTCCGTGAACCTATGGGCCAGCACCATTCCTTCACGCCAGTTCCCGTCGATGACTGCAAACATTTTCTGACTTAATTGTTGAGCAGCCAATCACAGCCTCCGCCAGGCCTTTGAGCCGTAAGGTTTCCGACGATGGGCGGCAACGGAATGTGATACTTTGGTTGCCACGAGTGAAGCTGTTCCGTCGCCTATCCCGTGGAGCTCGGCGACTATTTCTCTGGAACGTCCCAAAAAATAACACAGCCATGGTACCGAGTTGGTGGGTTCCTGCCCAAAACCTGAGTCTTTCACGAGAAAACTGCCCCAAGCCACTGCAAAAATAGCGAGGATCCGTCACTCTGCCCCCTCATACCTGACATTAAAAGAGAAAGCTGCCAGCCATGCGTCAGAACTCGGTCCACAGTTCCCAGTAACCGGCTGCAACACCCCTCCCCCCCTCCCCCCTCCCCCCCCTCCCCCCTCCCTGTACAGGTCTTCTGAGCATTCGCTGCTATTGTGAGTCACTGGTGTCCTCACAGCCCTAAAGTTCCCTCTCGTCTCTTTTCTGAAATTAACAGAATCACGATATGCGTTCATCCTTCACTCGATCACGTACATCCTAATACATAGCATCCGATTACCTAGCTTGCATGAAAGTGTAACGCAGTAGCTGAATGACATTAATCTGCATGCAGGTAAATTCAAATTTTAGAAATGAGAGATAGGCTGGTTTGATGGTCCTTAATAAGACGCTAGATGGCCCGCCGCACGAGTCAAAAATCACGGCTGCTGTCACTGAAATGGGGCGCCAAGTACCACCACACCCACCGATTACCACCTATTCGAGGCTATGAAGAACTGTTGACATCATTTCGCAGAATGAGCTAGATACAATGAAAAGCATTACCATAAACAACTGACAATTTAGACAGACAAATACACAACAGTAAGACAACAAATGGCCAAAGTGTGAAAGAACAGAAAATATTTGCCAGTATCCCATACCTGTGTCCCATATAACAAAAGTCTCTAAACGTTTCAAAAAAACAAATGTAACAGCGGCATTCTCAACTAATAATAAATTAGGAGACTTACTCTAACATAATAATAAAATCAAAAACACCAAAATTCAACAACAGCGGAGACTACAAAGTATCATTCCCCAGTTGTCCTGCCCACTATATAGGGAAACTTCACAACCCGCTTTCAGGAACACATAACTGCTTTCAGGCTCAGCCACTTCGAAAAATCGGTTATTTCACAACATATGTGACACACGTAACAAATCAACAGCCTAGAAAAAAATTTGGTAGTATTACATAATGGAGCCAACGGTAAGACCCTAAACCTGTTCAAACAACTGGAGATATACCACCATAAAATCGCAAAACCAAAATCTGTGTTAAATCAACAAAGAGATTCCGCAAGTCACAGTTATTTCAGTAATTTTAAAGACGTGTTCTAAAATTATTCCTTGCATACATCAATTGTTTAGTAGTTAGATTTCTGGCACTACGAATTCATGTATGGTCAGACGATGTACAACATCCGTGCAGTGTTTACAAACGTGTGTATGCAAATGTACCTTTTGAGTGAAGTGATATGCATGAACAGGATGGAGAAAAACTTGCATGATGCTGTTAAAAAGTTAAATACGCTTTTTTTGGCTTGTGTGTTAAGTTTGCACTGTTCACATTGTCCACTATTTCACACATATTTTCTTCATTTGACTTACGAAATTGATAACCTAACGTCAAACCTTTTCATGGCAGGGATATGCATTTCACCTCATCCAAGACAAAAATGAATCATGTGTTATGACAAATTGCGCCTGATGATGGACCCACAAGGTTCGAAATGGGTTATGTATTTAATAAAACACGAAAATTTGTGATTGAAGGAGTTTCCAGGTAGGAGGATGGTAGGCGGAGCTCTGCTCAGCTGCTACGAAGTTGACTTCGTAGCAGCTGAGGAGAGCTCCGCCTACCATCCTCCAAGGAAGCCATGGCTCTGAAGATCGTTATATAAATATAACCGAAACCGGTCACCTATGTTATTGAAACATAAGTGTTGTGATCAGGACTGAACTTTAGTTAAAATATATCGCTTGTGAATATCAGCAGTGGTTACCCCCCCCCCTCCCCCCTCCTTTCTCAGAAACCACGTCATACAGAGCTGCTCTTGATGATCAAACTCCACGTTGTCCGCTCACGTAATGACAGTAGTTGGGAAATTGAGCTGCGATTTGTAGCGATTATCCTGCGGCAAGCCATCTCGATTAGCCGTGCGGTCTAACGTGCTTTCTGGGCGGGAAGCCGTGCCGATCCCCGGCACGAATCCGCCCGGTGGATTAGTGTCGAGGTTCGGTGTACCGGCCAGTCTGTGGATGGTTTTTAAGGCAGTTTTCCATCTGCCTCGGCGAATGTGGGCTGGTTCCTTTTATTCCGCCTCAGTTACACTACGTCGGCGATTGCTGCGCAAACACTGTCTCCACGTATGCATACACCATAATTCAATTACTACCACGCAAACACTGGGTGTTGGGGCTTATGGGCGCTCAACATCGAGGTCATCAGCGCCGCATACACTGGGTTTACACTCGTCTGGTGTGAGATATTCCCGGGGGAGGGGGGGAGGGGTCCACTGGGAGCCGTACAATAATCCTGGGTGCGACTTGGGGTGGCGGTGGGGTGAGTGGACTGCTGTAGCGTGTTGTGGGGCTGTGAACCACTGAGAGCTATGGCGGTGACGAAGCTTCTCCGTTTTTTCTAGGTCCCTAGTTCCATGCAGAGCAATGCAATACAAATCCTGTGGTAAGACCAAAGTACTACAAACTTGCAACTATAACGAGCGAAATGGCGAACTATGAATGACGAGGAAAAAAAATAAGGTGTAAATCAATATGGAATGTCTCTCTTACTTGTTTTTCGAGTACTACTTATATTTTACAATAAAACATAGTAACCCGTACTGAGAACGTTGTAATGGTCCGACGCATCTTTAAAATTTTTGGAAAAGAAGAAACTGTGGTATTCGAGGCAGAATCTGGAAATATATTTTAAAGTAATATAGGTGCTGTGAGTGGTTCTTTGCAAAGGGATATCTTACGTTTACAGGATAAAACTTTTACTAACGCTATTTCATGTGCAACAATTCATAGCAATCGTTCACTCAAGTGTGATTTTGTGTGATTTTGAATAATGAATTGCTCTCGGCGGAACGAGAGAAAATATTATTGTAAACTTTATCGCAGTAGCAACAAGAGTAACCAGCACATACATTAGTTTCCAGCAAGGCTGTGGTTGCATGAGAAAAGTTCCGCTAATAACATCTGCGTATCCAGTAGTTGAGCGAGCGAATGTCATATCTCAAGTTTTAAAGGCAGCTGCATTGTTAAAATGCTGACGAAGTTTGAAACTTTGGGGAGTGGACTGAAAAAGATAATCAGCGAAATATAAACTTGACAATAACTTTGCCTAAATGCTGAACTTAGGCAGCACAAGTATTTACTGGAAAAAAACAGGTTGTAGTGAGGCAGTATATAAGAATATGGAGCGGTATAGGTAACACATAAAACTACACAGGTAGCCAAAATTAAATAGGTAGTGGCATTTTATGGATTCCTCTTCTTCAGTCAAAAACGGAAATTGGTAACGGAAAAATCCGAAAGTAGCAGTAATAAGGAGTGCATGTGTATCCTCAAGCAATGTCTTTGCAGTTACAGAATAACTCTTCAACAAGCAGTGGTGAAATACGGATTATTCGAAAACTGAGCGCGTGAAAAACTGTTGATGGTTTAAACTGCGGTAAATAACAAATGAACTGATATCACATCCTTCAACATTACGTACGGTAACGAGACCATTTACATAATGATGTTAGCACAATTTACCAGTTCTAACAACGAAACCGGTAGTAACACAACAAATGCGTAAAAATAAGCTTCTTTTGGTGGCTATTTTCGCAGTAGCTGTATACAAATTTCAGTGGTTTAAAAGAAGAGCGCCTTTTGCTGCTGCACGTTATGTTTTTTATTTAAATCATGCACCGAGACGCTTTTTGTCTTACTTAAACGGCATCTTCGGTGTGTGTCCTGAAATATTACACGTTCTTTGCACATATAGTTTGTCGTTTGCACATACAGCTTATAGATTCGATACAGTTCACTGTCATAATAAACTGCAAAGGTACTTACAAGTCAGCGTCTAACTCATTGCTTATAGTTTTCAGTCATGTGGCAATAAGGTTGAAAGCTTGAAATTTTCTCTGTTTACGAAATATAGCTCTATAATTGCCTTTCTCCGTGCCGAGAATGTCATTCGTTTCTGTAAGTGTTGCCAACTTTCTCAGCTTTTGCTTTCAATTGTTTTATTATTTGACTATATGTGGGTTGACATAAGTTATGTGTTTTTTCTCTTTTTTATTTTTACTTAATAATTATTTATTAATTATTAAGTTTCTGGCATTTTTATTTATTTGATTACTATGATTGATTCATATTACTTCTTTTTCTTTTACATTTACATACTTTGAAGAGGAATAGGACTTGTTATCATCTATTGGAATTTTAGTTTATTATATGATCAGTCAGTTTAAATAGTATCACATTTACAATACAACGGCCTAAAGGAAGCTACTAATGAATGGTCAGGTGACTATGACTAACCAACCACTCACTGTTTATATGATTGATCATAAAATAGACAGAGTTACCAATAGATCATCAGAAATCCCATTGGTCTATCTATATGAATGAAAAATGAAAAAGCGAAAGTAATATAAATCAAATAAAGTAAATAACATATAAAAATTTTAGAAATGAGAGATAGGCTGGTTTGATGGTCCTTAATAAGACGCTAGAGGGCCTGCCGCACGAGTCAAAAATCACGGCTGCTGTCACTGAAATGGGGCGCCAAGTACCACCACACCCACCGATTACCACCTATTCGAGGCTATGAAGAAGTCTTTCTGTTGACATCATTTCGCAGAATGAGCTAGATACAATAAAAAGCATTACCATAAACAACTGACAATTTAGACAGACAAATACACAACAGTAAGACAACAAATGGCCAAACTGTGAAAGAACAGAAAATATTTGCCAGTATCCCATACCTGTGTCCCATATAACAAAAGTCTCTAAACGTTTCAAAAAAAAACAAATGTAACAGCGGCATTCTCAACTAATAATAAATTAGGAGACTTACTCGACCATAATAATAAAATCAAAAACACAAAAATTCGACAACAGCGGAGACTACAAAGTATCATTCCCCAGTTGTCCTGCCCACTATATAGGGAAACTTCACAACCCGATTTCAGGAACACATAAATGCTTTCAGGCTCAGCCACTTCGAAAAATCAGTTATTTCACAACAATGACACACGTAACAAATCAACAGTCTAGAAAAAAATTTGGTAGTATTACATAATGGAGCCAACGGTAAGACCCTAAACCTGTTCAAACAACTGGAGATATACCACCATAAAATCACAAAACCAAAATCTGTGTTAAATCAACAAAGAGATTCCGCAAGTCACAGTTATTTCAGTAATTTTAAAGACGTGTTCTAAAATTATTCCTTGCATACATCAATTGTTTAGTAGTTAGATTTCTAGCACTACGAATTCATGTATGGTCAGACGATGTACAACATCTGTGCAGTGTTTACAAACGTGTGTATGCAAATGTACCTTTTGAGTGAAGTGATATGCATGAACAGGATGGAGAAAAACTTGCATGATGCTGTTAAAAAGTTAAATACGCTTTTTTTGGCTTGTGTGTTAAGTTTGCACTGTTCACATTGTCCACTATTTCACACATATTTTCTTCATTTGACTTACGAAATTGATAACCTAACGTCAAAACTTTTCATGGCAGGGATATGCATTTCACCTCATTCAAGACAAAAATAAATCATGTGTTTGACAAGTTGCGCCTGATGATGGTCGCACAAGGTTCTAAATGGGTTGTGTATTTAATAAAACACGAAAATTTGTGATTGAAGGAGTTTCCTGGCGAATATGGTGGAACCATTTCAGCAGTCTCAGCCGTGGTTAGCCGACTCGTATGGGGACGAGCATTTTTCGTGACGATGCGGTGAACGCTGTCCATCCACATACTACCACCTATCGCTTGTACAATTTTGGCAAACATTTTTGGAAACAGTGATCAATAGAGTATTACATTTTAACCAAAGTTCAGTCCTGATCACAACAATTATGTTTCAATAACATAGGTGACCGATTTATATAACCATCTTCAGACCCATGGCTTCCTTGGAGGATGGTAGGCGGAGCTCTCCTCAGCTGCTTCGAAGTTGACTTCGTAGCAGCTGAGGAGAGCTCCGCCTACCATCCTCCAAGGAAGCCATGGGTCTGAAGATGGTTATATAAATCGGTCACCTATGTTATTGAAACATAAGTGTTGTGATCAGGACTGAACTTTAGTTAAAATACAGGGTGATTCAAAAAGAATACCACAACTTTAGGAATTTAAAACTCTGCAACGACAAAAGGCAGAGCTAAGCACTATCTGTCGGCGAATTAAGGGAGCTATAAAGTTTCATTTAGTTGTACATTTGTTCGCTTGAGGCACTGTTGACTAGGCGTCAGCGTCAGTTGATGCTAAGATGGCGACCGCTCAACAGAAAGCTTTTTGTGTTATTGAGTACGGCAGAAGTGAATCGACGACAGTTGTTCAGCGTGCATTTCGAACGAAGTATGGTGTTAAACCTCCTGATAGGTGGTGTATTAAACGTTGGTATAAACAGTTTACAGAGAATGGGTGTTTGTGCAAAAGGAAAAGTTCTGGACGGCCGAGAACGAGTGATGAAAATGTAGCACGCATCCAGCAAGCATTTGTTCGCAGCCCAGGAAAATCGACTCGCAGAGCTAGCAGAGAGCTGCAAATTCCACAATCAACTGTATGGAGAGTCCTACGAAAAAGGTTAGTTATGAAACCTGAACGTCAACTACCCGAGGCGATGAATCGGCCGCCAGGCAGCCCGTGACAGAGCACTTCATCACTGGCCTCCAAGAAGCCCTGATCTTACCCCCTGCGATTTTTTCTTATGGGGGTATGTTAAGGATATGGTGTTTCGGCCACCCCTCCCAGCCACCATAGATGATTTGAAACGAGAAATAACAGCAGCTATCCAAACTGTTACGCCTGATATGCTACAGAGAGTGTGGAACAAGTTGGAGTATCGGGTTGATATTGCTCGAGTGTCTGGAGGGGGCCATATTGAACATCTCTGAACTTGTTTTTGAGTGAAAAAAAAAAACCTTTTTAAATACTCTTTGTAATGATGTATAACAGAAGGTTATATTATGTTTCTTTCATTAAATACACATTTTTAAAGTTGTGGTATTCTTTTTGAATCACCCTGTATATCGCTTGTGAATATCAGCAGTGTTTACCCCCCCCCCCCCCCTTCCACAGAAAGCACGTCATACAGAGCTGCCCTTGATGATCAAACTCCACGTTGTCCGCTCACGTAATGACAGTAGTTGGGAAATTGAGCTGCGATTTGTAGCGATTATCCTGCGGCAAGCCATCACGACTAGCCGTGCGGTCTAACGTGCTTTCTGGGCGGGAAGGCGTCCGGTCCCCGGCACGAATCCGCCCGGTGGATTAGTGTCGAGGTTCAGTGTACTGGCCAGTCTGTGGGTGGTTTGTAAGGCAGTTTTCCATCTGCCTCGGCGAATGTGGGCTGGTTCCTTTTATTCCGCCTCAGTTACACTACATCGGCGATTGCTGCGCTAACACCGTCTCCACGTACCCACACACCATACTTAAATTACTACCACGCAAACACTGGGTTTACACACGTCTGGTGTGAGATGTTCCCGGGGGAGGAGGGGGGGGGTCCACTGGGGGCCGTACAATAATCCTGGGTGCGACTTGGGGCGGCGGTGGGGTGAGTGGACTGCTGTAGCGTGTTGTGGGGCTGTGAACCATTGAGGGTTATGGCGGGGACGAAGCTTCTCCGTTGTTTCTAGGTCCCCAGTTCCATGCAGAGCAATGCAATACAAATCCTGTGGTAAGACCAAAGTACTACAATCTTGCAACTATAACGAGCGAAATGGCGAACTATGAATGACGAGGAAAAAAAATAAGGTGTAAATCAATATGGAATGTCTCTCTTACTTGTTTTCGAGTACTACTTATATTTTACAATAAAACATAGTAACCCGTACTGAGAACGTTGTAATGGTCCGACGCATCTTTAAAAATTTTGGAAAAGAAGAAACTGTGGTATTCGAGGCAGAATCTGGAAATATATTTTAAAGTGATATTGGTGCTGTGAGTGGTTCTTTGCAAAGGGATATCTTACGTTTACAGGATAAAACTTTTACTAACGCTATTTCATGTGCAACAATTAAAAGTTCATAGCAATCGTTCACTCAAGTGTGATTTTGTGTGATTTTGAATAATGAATTGCTCTCGGCGGAATGAGAGAAAATATTATTGTAAACTTTATCGCAGTAGCAACAAGAGTAACCAGCACATACATTAGTTTCCAGCAAGGCTGTGGTTGCATGAGAAAAGTTCCGCTAATAACATCTGCGTATCCAGTAGTTGAGCGAGCGAATGTCATATCTCAAGTTTTAAAGGCAGCTGCATTGTTAAAATGCTGACGAAGTTTGAAACTTTGGGGAGTGGACTGAAAAAGATAATCAGCGAAATATAAACCTGACAATAACTTTGCCTAAATGCTGAACTTAGGCAGCACAAGTATTTACTGGAAAAAAACAGGTTGTAGTGAGGCAGTATATAAGAATATGGAGCGGTATAGGTAACACATAAAACTACACAGGTAGCCAAAATTAAATAGGTAGTGGCATTTTATGGATTCCTCTTCTTCAGTCAAAAACGGAAATTGGTAACGGAAAAATCCGAAAGTAGCAGTAATAAGGAGTGCATGTGTATCCTCAAGCAATGTCTTTGCAGTTACAGAATAACTCTTCAACAAGCAGTGGTGAAATACGGATTATTCGAAAACTGAGCGCGTGAAAAACTGTTGATGGTTTAAACTGCGGTAAATAACAAATGAACTGATATCACATCCTTCAACATTACGTACGGTAACGAGACCATTTACATAATGATGTTAGCACAATATACCAGTTCTAACAACGAAACCGGTAGTAACACAACAAATGCGTAAAAATAAGCTTCTTTTGGTGGCTATTTTCGCAGTAGCTGTATACAAATTTCAGTGGTTTAAAAGAAGAGCGCCTTTTGCTGCTGCACGTTATGTTTTTTATTTAAATCATGCACCGAGACGCTTTTTGTCTTACTTAAACGGCATCTTCGGTGTGTGTCCTGAAATATTACACGTTCTTTGCACATATAGTTTGTCGTTTGCACATACAGCTTATAGATTCGATACAGTTCACTGTCATAATAAACTGCAAAGGTACTTACAAGTCAGCGTCTAACTCATTGCTTATAGTTTTCAGTCATGTGGCAATAAGGTTGAAAGCTTGAAATTTTCTCTGTTTACGAAATATAGCTCTATAATTGCCTTTCTCCGTGCCGAGAATGTCATTCGTTTCTGTAAGTGTTGCCAACTTTCTCAGCTTTTGCTTTCAATTGTTTTATTATTTGACTATATGTGGGTTGACATAAGTTATGTGTTTTTTCTCTTTTTTATTTTTACTTAATAATTATTTATTAATTATTAAGTTTCTGGCATTTTTATTTATTTGATTACTATGATTGATTCATATTACTTCTTTTTCTTTTACATTTACATACTTTGAAGAGGAATAGGACTTGTTATCATCTATTGGAATTTTAGTTTATTATATGATCAGTCAGTTTAAATAGTATCACATTTACAATACAACGGCCTAAAGGAAGCTACTAATGAATGGTCAGGTGACTATGACTAACCAACCACTCACTGTTTATATGATTGATCATAAAATAGACAGAGTTACCAATAGATCATCAGAAATCCCATTGGTCTATCTATATGAATGAAAAATGAAAAAGCGAAAGTAATATAAATCAAATAAAGTAAATAACATATAAAAATTTTAGAAATGAGAGATAGGCTGGTTTGATGGTCCTTAATAAGACGCTAGAGGGCCTGCCGCACGAGTCAAAAATCACGGCTGCTGTCACTGAAATGGGGCGCCAAGTACCACCACACCCACCGATTACCACCTATTCGAGGCTATGAAGAAGTCTTTCTGTTGACATCATTTCGCAGAATGAGCTAGATACAATAAAAAGCATTACCATAAACAACTGACAATTTAGACAGACAAATACACAACAGTAAGACAACAAATGGCCAAACTGTGAAAGAACAGAAAATATTTGCCAGTATCCCATACCTGTGTCCCATATAACAAAAGTCTCTAAACGTTTCAAAAAAAAACAAATGTAACAGCGGCATTCTCAACTAATAATAAATTAGGAGACTTACTCGACCATAATAATAAAATCAAAAACACAAAAATTCGACAACAGCGGAGACTACAAAGTATCATTCCCCAGTTGTCCTGCCCACTATATAGGGAAACTTCACAACCCGATTTCAGGAACACATAAATGCTTTCAGGCTCAGCCACTTCGAAAAATCAGTTATTTCACAACAATGACACACGTAACAAATCAACAGTCTAGAAAAAAATTTGGTAGTATTACATAATGGAGCCAACGGTAAGACCCTAAACCTGTTCAAACAACTGGAGATATACCACCATAAAATCACAAAACCAAAATCTGTGTTAAATCAACAAAGAGATTCCGCAAGTCACAGTTATTTCAGTAATTTTAAAGACGTGTTCTAAAATTATTCCTTGCATACATCAATTGTTTAGTAGTTAGATTTCTAGCACTACGAATTCATGTATGGTCAGACGATGTACAACATCTGTGCAGTGTTTACAAACGTGTGTATGCAAATGTACCTTTTGAGTGAAGTGATATGCATGAACAGGATGGAGAAAACCTTGCATGATGCTGTTAAAAAGTTAAATACGCTTTTTTTGGCTTGTGTGTTAAGTTTGCACTGTTCACATTGTCCACTATTTCACACATATTTTCTTCATTTGACTTACGAAATTGATAACCTAACGTCAAACCTTTTCATGGCAGGGATATGCATTTCACCTCATTCAAGACAAAAATAAATCATGTGTTTGACAAGTTGCGCCTGATGATGGTCGCACAAGGTTCTAAATGGGTTGTGTATTTAATAAAACACGAAAATTTGTGATTGAAGGAGTTTCCTGGCGAATATGGTGGAACCATTTCAGCAGTCTCAGCCGTGGTTAGCCGACTCGTATGGGGACGAGCATTTTTCGTGACGATGCGGTGAACGCTGTCCATCCACATACTACCACCTATCGCTTGTACAATTTTGGCAAACATTTTTGGAAACAGTGATCAATAGAGTATTACATTTTAACCAAAGTTCAGTCCTGATCACAACAATTATGTTTCAATAACATAGGTGACCGATTTATATAACCATCTTCAGACCCATGGCTTCCTTGGAGGATGGTAGGCGGAGCTCTCCTCAGCTGCTTCGAAGTTGACTTCGTAGCAGCTGAGGAGAGCTCCGCCTACCATCCTCCAAGGAAGCCATGGGTCTGAAGATGGTTATATAAATCGGTCACCTATGTTATTGAAACATAAGTGTTGTGATCAGGACTGAACTTTAGTTAAAATACAGGGTGATTCAAAAAGAATACCACAACTTTAGGAATTTAAAACTCTGCAACGACAAAAGGCAGAGCTAAGCACTATCTGTCGGCGAATTAAGGGAGCTATAAAGTTTCATTTAGTTGTACATTTGTTCGCTTGAGGCACTGTTGACTAGGCGTCAGCGTCAGTTGATGCTAAGATGGCGACCGCTCAACAGAAAGCTTTTTGTGTTATTGAGTACGGCAGAAGTGAATCGACGACAGTTGTTCAGCGTGCATTTCGAACGAAGTATGGTGTTAAACCTCCTGATAGGTGGTGTATTAAACGTTGGTATAAACAGTTTACAGAGAATGGGTGTTTGTGCAAAAGGAAAAGTTCTGGACGGCCGAGAACGAGTGATGAAAATGTAGCACGCATCCAGCAAGCATTTGTTCGCAGCCCAGGAAAATCGACTCGCAGAGCTAGCAGAGAGCTGCAAATTCCACAATCAACTGTATGGAGAGTCCTACGAAAAAGGTTAGTTATGAAACCTGAACGTCAACTACCCGAGGCGATGAATCGGCCGCCAGGCAGCCCGTGACAGAGCACTTCATCACTGGCCTCCAAGAAGCCCTGATCTTACCCCCTGCGATTTTTTCTTATGGGGGTATGTTAAGGATATGGTGTTTCGGCCACCCCTCCCAGCCACCATTGATGATTTGAAACGAGAAATAACAGCAGCTATCCAAACTGTTACGCCTGATATGCTACAGAGAGTGTGGAACAAGTTGGAGTATCGGGTTGATATTGCTCGAGTGTCTGGAGGGGGCCATATTGAACGTCTCTGAACTTGTTTTTGAGTGAAAAAACTCTTTGTAATGATGTATAACAGAAGGTTATATTATGTTTCTTTCATTAAATACACATTTTTAAAGTTGTGGTATTCTTTTTGAATCACCCTGTATATCGCTTGTGAATATCAGCAGTGTTTACCCCCCCCCCCCCCCTTCCTCAGAAAGCACGTCATACAGAGCTGCCCTTGATGATCAAACTCCACGTTGTCCGCTCACGTAATGACAGTAGTTGGGAAATTGAGCTGCGATTTGTAGCGATTATCCTGCGGCAAGCCATCACGACTAGCCGTGCGGTCTAACGTGCTTTCTGGGCGGGAAGGCGTCCGGTCCCCGGCACGAATCCGCCCGGTGGATTAGTGTCGAGGTTCGGTGTACCGGCCAGTCTGTGGGTGGTTTGTAAGGCAGTTTTCCATCTGCCTCGGCGAATGTGGGCTGGTTCCTTTTATTCCGCCTCAGTTACACTACATCGGCGATTGCTGCGCTAACACCGTCTCCACGTACCCACACACCATACTTAAATTACTACCACGCAAACACTGGGTTTACACACGTCTGGTGTGAGATGTTCCCGGGAGAGGGGGGGGGGTCCACTGGGGGCCGTACAATAATCCTGGGTGCGACTTGGGGCGGCGGTGGGGTGAGTGGACTGCTGTAGCCTGTTGTGGGGCTGTGAACCATTGAGGGCTATGGCGGGGACGAAGCTTCTCCGTTGTTTCTAGGTCCCCAGTTCCATGCAGAGCAATGCAATACAAATCCTGTGGTAAGACCAAAGTACTACAAACTTGCAACTATAACGAGCGAAATGGCGAACTATGAATGTCTCTCTTACTTGTTTTCGAGTACTACTTATATTTTACAATAAAACATAGTAACCCGTACTGAGAACGTTGTAATGGTCCGACGCATCTTTAAAAATTTTGGAAAAGAAGAAACTGTGGTATTCGAGGCGGAATCTGGAAATATATTTTAAAGTAATATAGGTGCTGTGAGTGGTTCTTTGCAAAGGGATATCTTACGTTTACAGGATAAAAATTTTACTAATGATATTTCGTGTGCAACAATTAAAAGTTCATAGCAATCGCTCACTCAAGTGTGATTTTGAATAATGAATTGCTCTCGGCGGAATGAGAGAAAATATTATTGTAAACTTTATCGCAGTAGCAACAAGAGTAACCAGCACATACATTAGTTTCAAGCACGGCTGTAGCCGCATGAGAAAAGTTCCGCTAATAACATCTGCGTATCCAGTAGTTGAGTGAGCGAATGTCATATCTCAAGTTTTAAAGGCAGCTGCATTGTTAAAATGCTGACGAAGTTTGAAACTTTGGAGAGTGGACTGAAAAAGATAATCAGCGAAATATAAACTTGACAATAACTTTGCCTAAATGCTGAACTTAGGCAGCACAAGTATTTACTGGAGAAAAAACAGGTTGTAGTGAGGCAGTATACAAGAATATGGAGCGGTATAGGTAACACATAAAACTACACAGGTAGCCAAAATTAAATAGGTAGTGGCATTTTATGGATTCCTCTTCTTCAGTCAAATACGGAAATTGGTAACGGAAAAATCCGAAAGTAGCAGTAATAAGGAGTGCATGTGTATCCTCAAGCAATGTCTTTGCAGTTACAAAATAACTCTTCAACAAGCAGTGGTGAAATACGGATTATTCGAAAACTCTGCGCGTGAAAAACTGTTGATGATTTAAACTGCGGTAAATAACAAATGAACTGATATCACATCCTTCAACATTACGTACGGTAACGAGACCATTTACATAATGATGTTAGCACAATTTACCAGTTCTAACAACGAAACCGGTAGTAACACAATAAATGCGTAAAAATAAGCTTCTTTTGGTGGATATTTTCGCAGTAGCTGTATATAAATTTCAGTGGTTTAAAAGAAGAGCGCCTTTTGCTGCTGCACGTTATGTTTTTTATTTAAATCATGCACCGAGACGCTTTTTGTCTTACTTAAACGGCATCTTCGGTGTGTGTCCTGAAATATTACACGTTCTTTGCACATATAGTTTGTCGTTTGCACATACAGCTTATAGATTCGATACAGTTCACTGTTATAACAAACTGCAAAGGCACTTACAAGTCAGCGTCTAATTCATTGCTTATAAACCAGACAGCTTTCAGTCATGTGGCAATATGGTTGAAAGCTTGAAATTTTCTCGGGGTCCTCTGTTTACGAAATATAGCACTATAATTGCCTTCTCTGTTTACGAAATATAGCACTATAATTGCCTTTCTCCGTGCCTCGAACGTCATTCGTTTCTGTAAGTGTTGCCAACTTTCTCAGCTTTTGCTTTCAATTGTTTTATTATTTGACTATATGTGGGTTGACATAAGTTATGTGTTTTTTCTTTTTTTATTTTTACTTAATAATTATTTATTAATTATTAAGTTTCTGGCATTTTTATTTATTTGATTACTATGATTGATTCATATTACTTCTTTTTCATTTACATTTACATACTTTGAAGAGGAATAGGATTTGTTATCATCTATTGGGCTATTAGTTTATTATACGATCAGTCTGTTTAAATAGTATCACATTTACAATACAACGGCCTAAAGGAAGCTACTAATGAATGGTCAGGTGACTACGACTAACCAACCACTCACTGTTTATACTGATTGATCATAAAATAGACAGACATCACAATAGATCATCACAAATCCCATTGGTCTATCTATATGAATGAAAAATGAAAAAGTGAAAGTAATATAAATCAAATAAAGTAAATAACATATAACAATAAAAACAATAAAAACCGTATAAATACACAGACATACATACACACAAAACTTACATCAACATGTTTATAGTGAAACAGAAAACAACTGAGAAAATTGGCAACACTTACAGAAAGGAGTCACATTTTACACACAGAAAATGGAAGTTACAGTGCTATATTTCATAAACAGGAAAACTACAAGCTTTCAGCCAGGTTGGCACAAGAGAGAAAGCTGTTTGGCTTATATAAACAATGAATTAGACGCTGAACTGTAAGTACCTTCCCATTTTTAAATAACGATGAACTGTGTTAAATCTGTAACCTTTATTAGCAACGATAGCCTATACATGCAAAAACCGTATAATATTTCAGAATACCCCTGAAGATGCCTTGAAAATAGGATGAAACGCGTTTGGGTGCACAAGTTAAATAAAAAACCTTAATGTGCAGCAAGCGAAGGCTTTATTCTTTTCGACTGCTGCTTTTGTTGTTGTGGTCTTCAGTCCTGAGACTGGTTTGATGCAGCTCTCCATGCTACTCTATCCTGTGCAAGCTTCTTCATCTCCCAGTATCTACTGCAACCTACATCCTTCTGAATCTGCTTAGTGTATTCATCTATTGGTCTCCCTCTACGATTTTTACCCTCCACACTGCCCTCCAATGCTAAATTTGTGATCCCTCGGTGCCTCAAAACATGTCCTACCAACCGATCCCTTCTTCTAGTCAAGTTGTGCCACAAACTTCTCTTCTCCCCAATCCTATTCAATACCTCCTCATTAGTTACGTGATCTACCCACCTTATCTTCAGCATTCTTCTGTAGCACCACATTTCTAAAGCTTCTATTCTCTTCTTGTCCAAACTAGTTATCGTCCATGTTTCACTTCCATACATGGCTACACTCCATACAAATACTTTCAGAAACGACTTCCTGACACTTAAATCTATACTCGATGTTAACAAATTCCTCTTCTTGAGAAACGCTTTCCTTGCCATTGCCAGTCTACATTTTATATCCTCTCTACTTCGACCATCATCGGTTATTTTACTCCCTAAATAGCAAAACTCCTTTACTACTTTAAGTGTCTCATTTCCTAATCTAATTCCCTCAGCATCACCCGACTTAATTTGACTACATTCCATTATCCTCGTTTTGCTCTTGTTGATGTTCATCTTATATCCTCCTTTCAAGACACTGTCCATTCCGTTCAACTGCTCTTCCAAGTCCTTTGCTGTCTCTGAAAGAATTACAATGTCATCGGCGAACCTCAAAGTTTTTACTTCTTCTCCATGAATTTTAATACCTACTCCGAATATTTCTTTTGTTTCCTTTACTGCTTGCTCAATATACAGATTGAATAACATCGGGGAGAGGCTACAACCCTGTCTTACTCCTTTCCCAACCACTGCTTCCCTTTCATGCCCCTCGACTCTTATAACTGCCATCTGGTTTCTGTACAAACTGTAAATAGCCTTTCGTTTCCTGTATTTTACCCCTGCCACCTTCAGAATTTGAAAGAGAGTATTCCAGTTAACATTGTCAAAAGCTTTCTCTAAGTCTACAAATGCTAGAAACGTAGGTTTGCCTTTTCTTAATCTTTCTTCTAAGATAAGTCGTAAGGTCAGTATTGCCTCACGTGTTCCAACATTTCTACGGAATCCAAACTGATCTTCCCCGAGGTCGGCTTCTACCAGTTTTTCCATTCGTCTGTAAAGAATTCGCGTTAGTATTTTGCAGCTGTGACTTATTAAACTGATAGTTCGGTAATTTTCACATCTGTCAACACCTGCTTTCTTTGGGATTGGAATTATTATATTCTTCTTGAAGTCTGAGGGTATTTCGCCTGTCTCATACATCGTGCTCACCAGATGGTAGAGTTTTGTCATGACTGGCTCTCCCGTGGCCATCAGTAGTTCAAATGGAATGTTGTCTACTCCCGGGGCCTTGTTTCGACTCAGGTCTTTCAGTGCTCTGTCAAACTCTTCACGCAGTATCTTATCTCCCATTTCGTCTTCATCTACATCCTCTTCCATTTCCATAATATTGTCCTCAAGTACATCGCCCTTGTATAAACCCTCTATATACTCCTTCCACCTTTCTGCCTTCCCTTCTTTGCTTAGAACTGGGTTGCCATCTGAGCTCTTGATATTCATACAAGTGGTTCTCTTCTCTCCAAAGGTCTCTTTAATTTTCCTGTAGGCAGTATCTATCTTACCCTTAGTGAGACAAGCCTCTACATCCTTACATTTGTCCTCTAGCCATCCCTGCTTAGCCATTTTGCACTTCCTGTCGATATCATTTTTGAGACGTCTGTATTCCTTTTTGCCTGCTTCATTTACTGCATTTTTGTATTTTCTCCTTTCATCAATTAAATTCAATATTTCTTCTGTTACCCAAGGATTTCTATTAGCCCTCGTCTTTTTACCTACTTGATCCTCTGCTGCCTTCACTACTTCATCCCTCAGAGCTACCCATTCTTCTTCTACTGTATTTCTTTCCCCCATTCCTGTCAATTGTTCCCTTATGCTCTCCTTGAAACTCTCTACAACCTCTGGTTCTTTCAGTTTATCCAGGTCCCATCTCCTTAAATTCACACCTTTTTGCAGTTTCTTCAGTTTCAATCTGCAGTTCATAACCAATAGATTGTGGTCAGAATCCACATCTGCCCCAGGAAATGTCTTACAATTTAAAACCTGGTTCCTAAATCTCTGTCTTACCATTATATAATCTATCTGATACCTACTAGTATCTCCAGGATTCTTCCAGGTATACAACCTTCTTTTATGATTCTTGAACCAAGTGTTGGCTATGATTAAGTTATGCTCTGTGCAAAATTCTACAAGGCGGCTTCCTCTTTCATTCCTTCCCCCCAATCCATATTCACCTACTATGTTTCCTTCTCTCCCTTTTCCTACTGACGAATTCCAGTCACCCATGACTATTAAATTTTCGTCTCCTTTCATTACCTGAATAATTTCTTTTATCTCGTCATACATTTCATCTATTTCTTCATCATCTGCAGAGGTAGTTGGCATATAAACTTGTACTACTGTAGTAGGCATGGGCTTTGTGTCTATCTTGGCCACAATAATGCGTTCACTATGCTGTTTGTAGTAGCTAACCCGCACTCCTATTTTTTTATTCATTATTAAACCTACTCCTGCATTACCCCTATTTGATTTTGTATTTATAACCCTGTAATCACCCGACCAAAAGTCTTGTTCCTCATGCCACCGAACTTCACTAATTCCCACTATATCTAACTTTAACCTATCCATTTCCCTTTTTAAATTTTCTAACCTACCTGCCCGATTAAGGGATCTGACATTACACGCTCCGATCCGTAGAACGCCAGTTTTCTTTCTCCTGATAACGACGTCCTCCTGAGTAGTCCCCGCCCGGAGATCCGAATGGGGGACTATTTTACTTCCGGAATATTTTACCCAAGAGGACGCCATCATCATTTAATCATACAGTAGAGCTGCATGTCCTCGGGAAAAATTACGGCTGTAGTTTCCCCTTGCTTTCAGCCGTTCGCAGTACCAGCACAGCAAGGCCGTTTTTGTTAGCGTTACAAGGCCAGATCAGTCAATCATCCAGACTGTTGTCCCTGCAACTACTGAAAAGGCTGCTGCCCCTCTTCAGGAACCACATGTTTGTCTGGCCTCTCAACAGATACCCCTCCGTTGTGGTTGCACCTACGGTACGGCCATCTGTATCGCTGAGGCACGCAAGCCTCCCCACCAGCGGCAAGGTCCATGGTTCATGGGGGGAGATATACGATAATAGACTATAATCAGATGGGGGGAGATATACGATAATAGACTATAATCAGATGATTTTGCTTCATCACTAAAATCAGTGTCAATTCAGCTGTGGTGCTCAGCATGACCAATATTATTGTTTAACATAGGATCTGTTTCTCAGGAAACGAGGCTTCCTTCAGCCTCCAGTTGCTAAATGGGAAGAGATCTGCGTATATGAGACTGGCCCAGGGTGCTGTTCCAATAGGGTATAGCGTTAACAATGTGCTGCTTTACAATCGCGTGGTTTAAATATCTGGGCGCAGCTTTGCAAAGCGATATGAAATATAACGATCGTATAAGAATTGAAGAAGGGAATGCTAATGGTAGACTTCGGTTTGTCGCTCAAAATTACAGGGAGAATTATAGGAAAGTGCGGTACATCTGCAAAGGAGACCGCATTTAGGACACTAGCGCAACCTGTTCTTGAATACTGATCGAGTGTTTTGGATCCGCAGCAAGTGGGATTAGAGGGTGACATCGAAGAAATTCAGAGGCGGGCTGCTGAATTTAAACTCCTGGAAATGGAAAAAAGAACATATTGACACCGGTGTGTCAGACCCACCATACTTGCTCCGGACACTGCGAGAGGGCTGTACAAGCAATGATCGCACGCACGGCACAGCGGACACACCAGGAACCGCGGTGTTGGCCGTCGAATGGCGCTAGCTGCGCAGCATTTGTGCACCGCCGCCGTCAGTGTCAGCCAGTTTGCCATGGCATACGGAACTCCATCGCAGTCTTTAACACTGGTAGCATGCCGCGACAGCGTGGACGTGAACCGTATGTGCAGTTGACGGACTTTGAGCGAGGGCGTATAGTGGGCATGCGGGAGGCCGGGTGGACGTACCGCCGAATTGCTCAACACGTGGGGCGTGAGGTCTCCACAGTACATCGATGTTGTCGCCAGTGGTCGGCGGAAGGTGCACGTGCCCGTCGACCTGGGACCTGACCGCAGCGACGCACGGATGCACGCCAAGACCGTAGGATCCTACGCAGTGCCGTAGGGGACCGCACCGCCACTTCCCAGCAAATTAGGGACACTGTTGCTCCTGGGCTACCGGCGAGGACCATTCGCAACCGTCTCCATGAAGCTGGGCTACGGTCCCGCACACCGTTAGGCCGTCTTCCGCTCACGCCCCAACATCGTGCAGCCCACCTCCAGTGGTGTCGCGACAGGCGTGAATGGAGGGACGAATGGAGACGTGTCGTCTTCAGCGATGAGAGTCGCTTCTGCCTTGGTGCCAATGATGGTCGTATGCGTGTTTGGCGCCGTCCAGGTGAGCGCCACAATCAGGACTGCATACGACCGAGGCACACAGGGCCAACACCCGGCATCATGGTGTGGGGAGCGATCTCCTACACTGGCCGTACACCACTGGTGATCGTCGAGGGGACACTGAATAGTGCACGGTACATCCAAACCGTCATCGAACCCATCGTTCTACCATTCCTAGACCGGCAAGGGAACTTGCTGTTCCAACAGGACAATGCACGTCCGCATGTATCCCGTGCCACCCAACGTGCTCTAGAAGGTGTAAGTCAACTACCCTGGCCAGCAAGATCTCCGGATCTGTCCCCCATTGAGCATGTTTGGGACTGGATGAAGCGTCGTCTCACGCGGTCTGCACGTCCAGCACGAACGCTGATCCAACTGAGGCGCCAGGTGGAAATGGCGTGGCAAGCCGTTCCACAGGACTACATCCAGCATCTCTACGATCGTCTCCATGGGAGAATAGCAGCCTGCATTGCTGCGAAAGGTGGATATACACTGTACTAGTGCCGACATTGTGCATGCTCTGTTGCCTGTGTCTATGTGCCTGTGGTTCTGTCAGTGTGATCATGTGATGTATCTGACCCCAGGAATGTGTCAATAAAGTTTCCCCTTCCTGGGACAATGAATTCACGGTGTTCTTATTTCAATTTCCAGGAGTGTATTACCAGTGGCTTCGAACAACACCAGATATTACGGAGATACTTCGGGAACTCATACGGGGATCCTTGGAGGGAAAGCGACGTACTCTTCGACGAACACTTTTGAGAAAATTTAGAGAACGGCATTAGAGGCTGACTGCGGATTGATTCCACGAACTCTGACGTACATTTCAAGCAAGGACCACGAAGATAAGGCTCATGCAGTGGCATATAGATAGTGGTTTTTCCTTCGCGCTACTTGTGGGAGGATTAGAAAAGGAAATGACTAGTAGTCGTACACCACCCTCCGCCACGCACCGTACAGTGGCTTGCCGAGTATGCACGTAGATGTAGATACAGATGTAGATTTCCTCAGGATGTCCGATGTTTCCAACATCTATTACACAGAATCTTTTAATTGCCCCTGTAGGAAGCAGCACCTAGAGAAGCGTTATAAGTAGGAGCAGGAAATGACCACTGAAAATACTTACACTCTGATTTCGTTCTTGATTAGCTAAAGGGCCCGGATGTTAGTTTCACGGTTCGGAGCAGGCGAAATCTAAGAGTCGGCCGGCAGCCCTCGTGCGGTGCAGAAACTGTGTGTCCTCTGGAGCGGAGGTGGCGTTTTCATAGTAAATTGCAGAAGCTGAGGAGAGTGATCCTTCGTGATCAGTCAAGTTATCTCTTGCGGTACGAAAATTTTGAGAGATTTCGAAAGTCTGTCCAATGTGCTGGTGTGGGTTTCGTGTTGTACTTCCCAGTGTTCTAAGCGGGTGTTGCTTTTAGCTGAGCTAAATGTGACCGCTAAGCAGAGCCCTCACATCAGGTCGTGGTGCCAGTTGCTGAGTGGACAACGGTGTTGTAGTGATCTGGACGGACTTGTCAAGTGTTAGTAGTTTGTTTTCGTGAAAATTTGAGAGTGATGTTTTTGTGTCACTCTTTCTTTGCCGACTTTGCTCTTTACCCCTATTTTGTTGGTGTAATTACTGGTGGGATCAAATTCTCTCAGCATCGCCTGTTTTGATTCGACTACATTCCGTTAGCCTTGCTTTATGTTGATATTCGTTTTGTGGTGGGTGGCTACAATTAGAGTCGGCTACTCGCAGAGGTCTAGTGTGGGCTGCAGATGTCGCATGGCAGCGAAACTTGGTAGGTACTCTGAGGCATTAACGCAGAACTTAAACCGGAAAAAAATTAGTTCCAATTTTGGCTACCAGGTGCAAATCCGGCGCTGTGAATTCACGGAAGACGTGCAGAAGTGTTTCCACATGTAATAGATTAGGATCGGGACGTGAGCAGAAAAGGTCAAACAAATTAGAAAGATATAATGTTGATTTTACTATTTTCTGTCGCTTACACAATTTGTCCCGTATGTGCACCAGAGACCTGGACGAGAGGCTGCATCCGTAAAACGACGTGATCAACAGTGCAGTCTAGGTAACGTGTTTCTGTATACTGGCCTTCACGTCAGGTAGAGTCCGAAGGCGTTCCTGCTAAACGCGATTTTTCAGAGCCAAAATCACATGGATTCAGATCAGATTATCTTGCAGGCCATGCGTCTGAAAAACATCTGGATATAACATGTTCCTCGAAGGTTGCATAAAGCAGATTTTTCGTTGGGAGAGCGACATAGAATGTTGTCCCGTTTCGCACGAAAACAGTGGTTTCCACACAGTTGCGCTCTTCCAAAGCAGGAATAACATGCTGTACAAGGTGGTCTCGATAACGTGCAGACGTCACGATACACCTGACACGATCTCTGGGTGTATTCTTTTCAAAGAAGAGAGGACCGAGAGTAAAGGTGCTAGTAAATTCGCACCCACAGTCACATATGGCGACTACAATGCTTCCTCGTATACAACACGTGGTTCAACATTACCTCAGATTCGACAGTCCCGTGTATTCACTGAACCCTTTGATGTAAAATGTGCGTCGTCACTCCATAGAATATTGCCTGGCCGCATCATATCAACTTAGATTTATGTCAGTAACCGTAGAGCTAACTCGGAATCTTGCTGTGGATCATGAGATTCCACTTTCTGCACTGTCTGGATCTTGCACCGGCACCAGAATAAAATAGACTGTAAAACTCCCCAAGTTGTTGACCATAAGAGGCACAATTCTTGTGACATCGCAAAAGCACGGGGCACGTGCTGCATGTTCAGTTAAAGCAACAGCAACCACGTCAATAACTTCCACTGGAATAGGACGTCTTTTTCTTCCAGGTGTCACTCCAAGTTCAGACGTGTTTTCGGATTGAAAGACCACTTCTGTAAGATACTGAACAAACGAGGAATCAAAGTACCCCCAAAGAAAGAGAAACAATATCAAACTAAGGAAAAAGACAATGTATGGGAACCACTAAATGAAGAAGATGTAAAAGAAGTAATGAAAGCACTGAAGAACAAGAAAGCAGCAGGACCCGATAATATATATAATGAACATATAAAAGATGCAAAAGAGGCCCTCCAAGACACATGTATCAAACTATTCAACAAATGCCTGGAACTTGGAAGAATTCCGACCCAATGGAGACACTCGACAATAAAAGTTTACAAGGGTAGAGGAGACCCAACGGACCCAAACAGGTACAGAGGCATAGCCCTGGAAAATACTCAGTTCAAGATATTTTTAAAGATAATTACACAAAAAAATCAAAGCCTGTGTGGACAGTCATCTCCCAGAACGACAAATGGGTTTCAGATCTGGAAGATCAACACTTACGGCAGTCAGGCTTCTTCTAGACAACAATGACGAACCGCTACAAAAGAAACAAATGTTCTACACAGTGTTCATAGACTTTACCAAAGCTTTTGACCTACTGGAAAGACATAGTCTGAAAACTGGAAAACACAACGGGAGAAGGCAGCGTATGGGCAAGAACAACCAAGTCAATCCTCGAATACAACTTAATCACAATATCAGACAACTCCTCTTTTTCGAACCTCATTCTGCAATCGAACGGAGTCTCACAGGGTGATCCAATGAGCCCTTTTTGTACATTCTTGCCGTTGAAGGCGTACTGCGAGTTGGGGAAAATGAAGAAGATTTACACGTGTATGCATACGCTGACGACGTAGCCGTAGGTTGAACAGATATAAAGAAGCTGCATAAAATCATTGAGAAAATAGACGAATGGTGCAGTGAATACAAACTGCACATAAACATAGCAAAGGCACAAATGATGGTTTTCAGAAAAGGAAGCAAAATACCCAAGAATGCGGAAATCAACATCAGAGGACAAAAAACAAAAATGTCATCGGGCTTTAAATACCTAGGGGTGACATTGCAACCAACAGCCAAATGCTTCACAAAACATACAACAAAACGTGCAGCCCAAGCAATAATAGCAATACAGGACATCAAAAACATCCACCTACTCAGTCTAGCCATGAAATTATTCAACGCAAAAATCATGCCAATCCTGGCCTATGCGATGGAGGTTATATGGGACCACCTAACAGAAAAAAACTCTAGAAAAACTAGAAAGGTAAAATCGACTTATCTAAAAGAGCACTAGGTCTCTCAAAGCCAACAATATTTACACTAGTGTACCTGCTAGCGAGAGAGACATTCCCAATTGAAGACATAAAACTTCGATATATGATGCCACACACCAGGGCTTCCAGAAATCAAGAAGATCATGGAGGACAAACGAGATAAAGTATGGCCGGAGTTCTATGGCACCGAAGCAATGACGAACCGCTCATGGACACCACCAAACTTCTAACTGCGACATGTCGTAACTAGATTTTCTATTCACGGATTTCATCATCTAATTTGCAAAATCAAAACTTATCACGACCCAACCACAACATGTGTTTGTAAACTGAGTAACGAAGCCTGTGAACGATATCACATAGAACTGTGCAGTAAAAGAGTGAAATCGATAAATGAATATGCATAAATGTAATATGTAAATGTAAAATGTTAAGCAAAGAAACTGTATATGGCTATTTGGCTGCAATTTTATTAACTAAATATTCTTTAAACCATTTAATGACGTTGGACCACTTCTCAGGTCTTTGAGTCGGCGATACTCTCTCGATACAACACTGTAATACTGCTGCCGTACACCTGAAACAGTTTCAATAACAACTCACGGTCTCTCTTCTCGATAACCATACTATGCACTCACACTATGGCTTCTCAAATGACAGCGTGGATATCATACCATCACACAAAGGATCTACAGCGCCGGATTTGCACCTGGTGGGCATAATTTAAACTAATCTGTTTCCCATCGTAAATGGGTTCCGCATTAACGCAAAAGCATAGCTACCAAGTTTCGCTGCCATACAGTAGTTACAGCACACGCCGGATCTCCGTGAATAGATGCACTTTAATTACAACCACCCGACAATTACACCAGTAGGCCTCCGATTCTTTAAAGAATTAGAGTCGTGTACAAAATGTGTTAAACGTCTTATTACTTTTCAAACGAGTAAATGTGTTAAATATTTGCCTTTAAGCATATACGCGAGAAGAAGCTCAGGAAAGGTTTGAAATTACGCTTAAAGTTTGTTGGAAGTCGCTAAGTACTCTCCTTATGGAACGTTAGATGAATACAGTGTAGCTAGTTTCTCACACATATGAATGTTTATGACGTCATATTCACTGAACTATGTATCGTACTATGGTATAATTGTGAAGGTACATTCAATGGATATCGTCTGCAAACTGTGTTTCGACTAAAGTTAGTGCTAAAGAAGTTATAAATTAAAACGAGATGCCTGACAGTGAAATTTGACTGCACGAACAGCGAAGTGTAGAAAGCGATGAAGTTTTTTCGTTTCATCATTTTATGGGGGTGGGGGGGGGGGGGGCGGAGGGCGGTGTTCGCGAGAAAAAGTTTTGTTGGAAGTCACTAAGTGCTCTGATTCACAAATTCTGGATGAACGAAATACGCTTATTTGTGAGCCTGTCTCAAAACAAACACACTGTTTCTACCTGCTAACACTTGTCTTAATGCGTTAAACATTTAAATTCGGTCAGTAATTACTCTTAGTATTGCAAGTCGAATTTTTATTGCCTCTATTTTATTTATTAATTTATTTAACATAACCTAGTTGGGGCCATCAGGCCCTCTCTTAGATCGGACCAGGGTTACACACATACAGTATATGGTACATAATAGTTACCTACGGAAACAATAATTTTAATATGACAACTAGCATTAAAATGATCTGAGTGTCTGCAGTGGCAGTGCGGGTAAATTACAGTAACTATGAAGTAACCAGGTTAATACTGGCATTATTTGTACTACTGCAGCTGCAGCCACTAATAATGATAACCATGATATTAACAACAACAATAATAATAATAATAATAATAATAATAAACTCAATAATAATAATAATAATAGCAATAATACAATAATTGTGATATTAATAACGATAATCATAGTAGCAGACAAACGATGAATTTATAAGTCTACAAAATGTGTCTTTTCTCACATAACGAGTTCTGGGAAAAGGAAATTTAAGGAGACTACGTCGCATAAGAATACTGGGAAATGAGGAGATCAGGTTGGAAAGAAAAATGTAAAAGGGTAACGAGTGCGTAAAGGAACAATGGTAATCTTATTTTTTCTTCAGCAGAGATGTCATTACATGTCTTTTGAAGCTGGAGATATTATTTAGTGCTCTAACAAATGCGTGACGTTGTTCCAGAGCGTGTTCCTGCTGATGAGAAGGAATTCGGTATGATGGCTGAGCGATAGAGTGGGACAGTAAGGATTTTACTCCGATGAGAACAGATATTTGTGCCGTGTTTTTCAGACAAGAGCCTTAAGATAGACGAGACATATGAGGGACAATGTTCATTGATAAGAAAGTGGAGAAGACGGAGAATATAGAAATCTCTGCGCTTGTTTGCACGCAGCCAGAATAGCTGTGGATATGATGGTGAACTGCGTTCAATGAGTCGAACATCGCAGATATAACGAACAGCGGTGTACACAACCAGTTCCATTCGCAGTGAGCTTTCCTGAGAAAGGCCTTGCAGGATAATGCCGCTGTAATCAATAATTGGAAGTATAAATGTTTCTACAAGATTCTTTTCCAGGTCGAGAGGGAAGAGCTTCTTGTATCTTTGTATGATACGCAGAAATGCTGTTGCCTTTTTGAACATTAGAGTTAGGTGCGCCTAGTTTAGATTTTTCTCTGCGCTGCAAACGGTACCAGGATCCCGGTTCCCCAGAACAGCGTTTTAGTACTACAGATGCCTCGTGTTAGTTGCCTGCAAATTACTAGAATTATACTATCAGGCCCACAAAGAACGGTCGTGGCACCCTTTTCCCACGATGAGTAACCCAACAGGTCTGTGGGACGATATTTCTCGTCGTGTTTGTAGAAAGGAATTAAGACAGCATCCAGGACAGGTCTAGATTCTCCACTGACTTGTTTGAGTCGTTTCTAGCTAATCTTGGTGTGTGAGCTGAAGGCCAGTGGGCGGTAGTAATACACTGAAGAGCCAAAGAAACCGATACACCTGCCTACATCTACATCTACATTTATACTCCGCAAGCCACCCAACGGTGTGTGGCGGAGGGCACTTTACGTGCCACTGTCATTATCTCCCTTTCCTGTTCCAGTCGCGTATGGTTCGCGGGAAGAACGACTGTCTGAAAGCCTCTGTGCGCGCTCTAATCTCTCTAATTTTACATTCGTGATCTCCTCGGGAGGTATAAGTAGGGGGAAGCAATATATTCGATACCTCATCCAGAAACGCACCCTCTCGAAACCTGGCGAGCAAGCTACACCGCGATGCAGAGCGCCTCTCTTGCAGAGTCTGCCACTTGAGTTTGTTAAACATCTCCGTAACGCTATCACGGTTACCAAATAACCCTGTGACGAAACGCGCCGCTCTTCTTTGGATCTTCTCTATCTCCTCCGTCAACCCGATCTGGTACGGATCCCACACTGATGAGCAATACTCAAGTATAGGTCGAACGAGTGTTTTGTAAGCCACCTCCTTTGTTGATGGACTACATTTTCTAAGGACTCTCCCAATGAATCTCAACCTGGTACCCGCCTTACCAACAATTAATTTTATATGATCATTCCACTTCAAATCGTTCCGCACGCATACTCCCAGATATTTTACAGAAGTAACTGCTACCAGTGTTTGTTCCGCTATCATATAATCATACAATAAAGGATCCTTCTTTCTATGTATTCGCAATACATTACATTTGTCTATGTTAAGGGTCAGTTGCCACTCCCTGCACCAAGTGCCTATCCGCTGCAGATCTTCCTGCATTTCGCTACAATTTTCTAATGCTGCAACTTCTCTGTATACTACAGCATCATCCGCGAAAAGCCGCATGGAACTTCCGACACTATCTACTAGGTCATTTATATATATTGTGAAAAGCAATGGTCCCATAACACTCCCCTGTGGCACGCCAGAGGTTACTTTAACGTCTGTAGATGTCTCTCCATTGAGAACAACATGCTGTGTTCTGTTTGCTAAAAACTCTTCAATCCAGCCACACAGCTGGTCTGATATTCCGTAGGCTCTTACTTTGTTTATCAGACGACAGTGCGGAACTGTATCGAACGCCTTCCGGAAGTCAAGCAAAATGGCATCTACCTGGGAGCCTGTATCTAATATTTTCTGGGTTTCATGAACAAATAATGCGAGTTGGGTTTCACACGATCGCTGTTTCCGGAATCCATGTTGATTCCTACATAGTAGATTCTGAGTTTCCAAAAACGACATGATACTCGAGCAAAAGACATGTTCTAAAATTCTACAACAGATCGACGTCAGAGAGATAGGTCTATAGTTTTGCGCATCTGCTCGACGACCCTTCTTGAAGACTGGGACTACCTGTGCTCTTTTCCAATCATTTGGAACCTTCTGTTCCTCTAGAGACTTGCGGTACACGGCTGTTAGAAGGGGGGCAAGTTCTTTCGCGTACTCTGTGTAGAATCGAATTGGTATCCCGTCAGGTCCAGTGGACTTTCCTCTGTTGAGTGATTCCAGTTGCTTTTCTATTCCTTGGACACTTATTTCAATGTCAGCCATTTTTTCGTTGGTGCGAGGATTTAGAGAAGGAACTGCAGTGCGGTCTTCCTCTGTGAAACAGCTTTGGAAAAAGGTGTTTAGTATTTCAGCTTTACGCTTGTCATCCTCTGTTTCAATGCCATCATCATCCCAGAGTGTCTGGACATGATGTTTCGAGCCACTTACTGATTTAACGTAAGACCAGAACTTCCTAGGATTTTCTGTCAAGTCGGTACCTAGTATTTTACTTTCGAATTCACTGAACGCTTCACGCATAGCCCTCCTTACGCTAACTTTGACATCGTTTAGCTTCTGTTTGTCTGAGAGGTTTTGGCTGCGTTTAAACTTGGAGTGAAGCTCTCTTTGCTTTCGCAGTAGTTTCCTAACTTTGTTGTTGTACCACGGTGGGTTTTTCCCGTCCCTCACAGTTTTGCTCGGCACGTACCTGTCTAAAACGCATTTAACGGTTGCCTTGAACTTTTTCCATAAACACTCAACATTGTCAGTGTCGGAACAGAAATTTTCGTTTTGATCTGTTAGGTAGTCTGAAATCTGCCTTCTATTACTCTTGCTAAACAGATAAACCTTCCTCCCTTTTTTTATATTCCTATTAACTTCCATATTCAGGGATGCTGCAACGGCCTTATGATCACTGATTCCCTGTTCTGCACTTACAGAATCGAAAAGTTCGGGTCTGTTTGTTATCAGTAGGTCCAAGATGTTATCTCCACGAGTCGGTTCTCTGTTTAATTGCTCGAGGTAATTTTCGGATAGTGCACTCAGTATAATGTCACTCGATGCTCTGTCCCTACCACCCGTCCTAAACATCTGAGTGTCCCAGTCTATATCTGGTAAATTGAAATCTCCACCTAAGACCATAACATGCTGAGAAAATTTATGTGAAATGTATTCCAAATTTTCTCTCAGTTGTTCTGCCACTAATGCTGCTGAGTCGGGGGGTCGGTAAAAGGAGCCAATTATTAACCTTGCTCGGTTGTTGAGTGTAACCTCCACCCATAATAATTCACAGGAACTATCCACTTCTACTTCACTACAGGATAAACTACTACTAACAGCGACGAACACTCCGCCACCGGTTGCATGCAATCTATCCTTTCTAAACACCGTCTGTGCCTTTGTAAAAATTTCGGCAGAATTTATCTCTGGCTTCAGCCAGCTTTCTGTACCTATAACGATTTCAGCTTCGGTGCTTTCTATCAGCGCTTGAAGTTCCGGTACTTTACCAACGCAGCTTCGACAGTTTACAATTACAATACCGATTGCTGCTTGGTCCCCGCATGTCCTGACTTTGCCCCGCACCCGTTGAGGCTGTTGCCCTTTCTGCACTTGCCCGAGGCCATCTAACCTAAAAAACCGCCCAGCCCACGCCACACAACCCCTGCTACCCGTGTAGCCGCTTGTTGCGTGTAGTGGACTCCTGACCTATCCAGCGGAACCCGAAACCCCACCACCCTATGGCGCAAGTCGAGGAATCTGCAGCCCACATGGTCGCAGAACCGTCTCAACCTCTGATTCAGACCCTCCACTCGGCTCTGTACCAAAGGTCCGCAGTCAGTCCTGTCGACGATGCTGCAGATGGTGAGCTCTGCTTTCATCCCGCTAGCGAGACTGGCAGTCTTCACCAAATCAGATAGCCGCCGGAAGCCAGAGAGGATTTCCTCCGATCCATAGCGACACACATCATTGGTGCCGACATGAGCGACCACCTGCAGATGGGTGCACCCTGTACCCTTCATGGCATCCGGAAGGACCCTTTCCACATCTGGAATGACTCCCCCCGGTATGCACACGGAGTGCACTTTGGTTTTCTTCCCCTCCCTTGCTGCCATATCCCTAAGGGGCCCCATTACGCGCCTGACGTTGGAGCTCCCAACTACCAGTAAGCCCACCCTCTGCGACTGCCCGGATCTTGCAGACTGAGGGGCAACCTCTGGAACAGGACAAGCAGCCATGTCAGGCTGAAGATCAGTATCAGCCTGAGACAGAGCCTGAAACCGGTTCGTCAGACAAACTGGAGAGGCCTTCCGTTCAGCCCTCCGGAATGTCTTTCGCCCCCTGCCACACCTTGAGACGACCTCCCACTCTACCACAGGTGAGGGATCAGCCTCAATGCGGGCAGTATCCCGGGCAACCACAGTCGTAGTCCGATCGGGGGATGCGTGGGACGAGCTGGCCGTCCCCGACAAACCCCCATCCGGACCCCCACAGTGATGCCCATTGGCAACAGCCTCAAGCTGTGTGACCGAAGCCAACACTGCCTGAAGCTGGGAGCGAAGGGATGCCAACTCAGCCTGCATCCGAACACAGCAGTTGCAGTCCCTATCCATGCTAAAAACTGTGCAAAGAACGTCTGAACTAATCTACAGAGAGCGCAAACAAAACGACACAAAATTGAAGCGGTTATTAAAATACAAGATTGCCTAGTAAATGCAGTAATGCTGCCACTTGTGCACTGCTGACACACTGCTCGGCGGCGGAAGGAGACTACGCGATTTAACACTATTCGAGTACTAAAACGTGATGCTACAACTCTCAAATACTATAATACGCCCGAAATTTATGAATTAAACAATGCAAGTACCAAAAACACGCAAAGAAATTAAGAATTAAACTATGTAACAAATGAGTGAGCTAGGAGTATACGACTTGCTGCTGCAGCTGCTTATCCAACGGCGGCAGGGAGCACACTGACTGTGACCAACCGACACTGGCCGTTCAAAACAAAAACAGTTGACAGACGACTACGCGAATTTACACTATTCAGGTACTAAAACGCGATGCTACAACTCTCAAATACTATAATACGCCCGAAATTTATGAATTAAACAATGCAAGTACCAAAAACACGCAAAGAAATTAAGAATTAAACTATGTAACAAATGAGTGAGCTAGAAGTATACGACTTGCTGCTGCAGCTGCTTATCCAACGGCGGCAGGGAGCACACTGACTGTGACCAACCGACACTGGCCGTTCAAAACAAAAACAGTTGACAGACGACTACGCGAATTTACACTATTCAGGTACTAAAACGCGATGCTACAACTCTCAAATACTATAATACGCCCGAAATTTATGAATTAAACAATGCAAGTACCAAAAACACGCAAAGAAATTAAGAATTAAACTATGTAACAAATGAGTGAGCTAGGAGTATACGACTTGCTGCTGCAGCTGCTTATCCAACGGCGGCAGGGAGCACACTCAATATCGCGTACAGGCTCCTGGAGCACGCAGAAGTGCCGCACCAGGACGTGGCATGGACTCAACTAATGTCTGAAGTAGTGCTGGAGGGAAATGACACCATAAATCCTGCAGGGCTGTCCATAACTCCGTAAGAGTACGAGGGTGTGGAGATCTCATCTGAACAGCACCTTGCAAGTCGACCCAGACATGCTCAATAATGTTTAGATCTGGGGAGTTTGGTGGTCAGAAGAAGTGTTTAAACTCAGAAGAATGTTCCTGGAGCCACTCTCTAGCAATTCCGGACGTGTGGGGTGTCTTACTGTCCTGCTGTAATTGGCCAAGTCCGTCGGAATGCACAATGGACATGATTGGATGCAGGTGACCAGGCAGGATGCTTACGTACTTTTCACCTGTCAGAGTCGTATCTAGACGTATATCACTCTAAATGCACACGCCCCACACCATTACAGAGCCTCCACCAGTTTGAACACTCCCCTGTGACAAGCAGGGTCCATGGATTCATGAGGTTGTCTCCATACCCGTACACGTCCATCCGGTCGATACAATTTGAAACGAGACTCGACCGACCAGAAAACGTGTTCCCAGTCATCAATAGTCCAATGTCGGTTTTGATGGGCCAAGGCGAGGCGTAAAGCTATGTGTCGTGCAATCATCAAGGGTACAGGAATGGGCCTTCGATGTTGTTTCGTTGAATGGTTCGCACGCTGGCACTTGTTGATGGCCCAGCATTGAAATCTGCAGCATCTTGCGAGAGGGTTGCACTTATGTCGCTTTTAACGATTCTATCCAGTCGTCGTTGGTCCCGTTCTTGCAGGATCTGCTTCCAGCCGCAGTGATTTCGGAGATTTGATGTTTTAACGGATTCCTGATATTCGCGGTACACTCTTAGGGAAAATCCGCGAGTCATCGCATACCTCGGAGATGCTGTGTACCATAGCTTGTGCTCTGACTATAACATTAATTTCAACTTACTTAAATCTTGATAGTCCACCATTGAAGTAGCAGTAACCGATCCAGAAACTGCGCCAGACACTTGTTGTCTTATATACGCTCTGCCGACCGCAGCGCCACATTCTGCCTGTATACATACAGGGTGTTTCAAAAATGACCGGTATATTTGAAACGGCAATAAAAACTAAACGAGCAGCGATAGAAATACACCGTTTGTTGCAATATGACGGATGAACGTGCTGGAAAGGTAGGGCGACCGCGTACGGCAACCACAGACGGCAGCGCGCAGCTAGTGCAGCAGGTGATCCAACAGCGGCCTCGGGTTTCCGTTCGCCGTGTTGCAGCTGCGGTCCAAATGACGCCAACGTCCACGTATCGTCTCATGCGCCAGAGTTTACACCTCTATCCATACAAAATTCAAACGCGGCAACCCCTCAGCGCCGCTACCATTGCTGCACGAGAGACATTCGCTAACGATATAGTGCACAGGATTGATGACGGCGATATGTATGTGGGCAGCATTTGGTTTACTGACGAAGCTTATTTTTACCTGGACGGCTTCGTCAATAAACAGAACTGGCGCATATGGGGAACCAAAAAGCCCCATGTTGCAGTCCCATCGTCCCTGCATCCTCAAAAAGTACTGGTCTGGGCCGCCATTTCTTCCAAAGGAATCATTGGCCCATTTTTCAGATCCGAAACGATTACTGCATCACGCTATCTGGACATTCGTCGTGAATTTGTGGCGGTACAAACTGCCTTAGACGACACTGCGAACACCTCGTAGTTTATGCAAGATGGTGCCTGGCCACATCGCACGGCCGACGTCTTTAATTTCCTGAATGAATATTTCGATGATCGTGTGAGTGCTTTGGGCTATCCGCAACATACAGGAGGCGGCGTGGATTGGCCTCCGTATTCGCCAGACATGAACCCCTGTGACTTTTTTCTGTGGGGACACTTGAAAGACCAGGTGTACCGCCAGAATCCAGAAACAATTGAACAGCTGAAGCAGTACATCTCATCTGCATGTGAAGCCATTCCGCCAGACACGTTGTCAAAGGTTTCGGGTAATTTCATTCAGAGACTACGCCATATTATTGCTACGCACGGTGGATATGTGGAAAATATCGTACTATAGAGTTTCCCAGACCGCAGCGCCATCTGTTGTTGACAATTGTAACTACTGTAATTTCGAAAGTTTGTCTGCCTGAAATATATTGCAACAAACGGTGTATTTCTATCGCTGCTCGTTTAGTTTGTATTGCCGTTTCAAATATACCGGTCATTTTTGAAACACCCTGTATGTGTAACATGACTCGACAAAACCATTTGGAAAAAAAAGTGGGAAGCAAATTGATATGACGAGAAGGCAGTAGTGAACGCCGGTAGCTTATCTGGATGTTCGTATCGACATTCACGGGTGTTAGTAGTAGCTGCTACTAGCGCGGCTGTTTCGGCCATAAACGCCGTCGTCAGGAAGTTTCTCACTGGCTGCTCTGCGCCGGCCGTAAAGTGGCCGTATCGGTGGCCAGTCCACCTGCGGTCGTAACCGTAGAGAGAGACTGGGCCGACAGCTGCCGCGGCAAGAGCTGGCGTCCCAGGGCCAGTACTTTGCACCGATCGCTCCACTTCTAGTTCTGCTCTTGCTTCACCCCTGGACTCAGTACCTCCTCTCGATGTAGCTAAAATTTGATGGTAAAAGTACTGAAAATAAAAGATTTTGTCCACAAGAGTAGCCTACTGCGTTCCTTTGATGATCACTTGAAAACGGGTATTTTTTTTTTTTAATGTAACTCCGCTCGCGCTGCTCTCTTTATCACGGTGTGTTACGCTGGTAAAAAAGCTCCGGGCTGGAGCTACACTGTGCCACTGAAGGGATCGGTGACGGAAGATGGAGCGGTGTGCGCAAAAAACTGATAAAATCCTACTATTTGTGTCCGTGCATGCCGAACCCTGTGTTCGTCAACGAGGTTGTCGGATCAACCCCCCCCCCCCCCCCCCCCCCGCCAAGCTGAGAGCGTCTGAAGCAGCGTGTGCAGAGCCATCCAACCAGCCAACCAGCACGGGACGATGACGATTTAACGCTCCAGCTGAACAGAATTTGACACGATATCTCTCAGGAGGGCATCCGACAACTCCACCAATCAGTTCCAAGCCGAAAAAACCGCTTGCATAAGGGTCAGATGAAGAACAACGTGTTATTACCTTACTAAGTTTGTAAAGCTCCATCTGTTGAATAAATCTTCCAGTTTTTCTGAGACTGTAGTCATGTATTTGCCTGTACATGTATCGCACATCTACCAATTTTCGACCCATTCGGATAACTGCTTCGTAGTGTGTTGTTTTTTATTCTCTTAGAGTAGCTCACATTTGGTTCACATCTTACTTTAGTAACAGACAGCAAAAGGTCATTATTCACAGTGTTTAGAATTGCTGTGATGTGTGGTCTGAGTGGGGTACGGTCAAGTTTAGGGTGGCCCAGGGATCAGTGTTGGGGCCACTCCTGTTCCTGATTTATATAAATGATATGCCCTCTAGTATTACGGGTAACTCTGAAATATTTCTGTTTTCTGATGATACTAGCTTGGTAATAAAGGATGTTGTGTGCAACATTGGATCGGTTTCAAATAGTGCATTTCATGACGTAAGTTCATGACTTGTAGAAAATAAGCTAACGCTAGATCACAGTAAGACTCAGTTTTTACAGTTTTTAACACACAATTTAACAAAACCTGATTTTTTCAGGTTAATTTCACAGAATGGGCATAAACTGAATAGTTCAAATTTCTAGGTGTTCAGGTAGATAGTAAACTGTCGTGGAAAGCGCACGTTCAGGATCTTGTACAAAGACTTAATGGCACCATTTTTAGTATTCGAACGTTATCTGAAGTGAATGTTCCTTCGACACGAAAATTAGTCTGCTTATTTTAATTCGCTTATGTCGTATTATATTTTGGGGTAGCTCTTCCCATTAAAAAAAAAAGGGTATTTTTGGCTCAGAAACGGGCGTTCGGGCAATAAGTGGTGTAAGTTCGCGAACCTCTTGTCGACCCGTGTTCACGAATCTGGGTATTTTGACACTGGCCTCTCAATGTATATATATATATTCCGTACTGTCATTTCTTGTTAAAAATATTAGCTTATGCCCAAGAATAAGCAGCTTTCATTCAGCTAAGACTCGTCAGAGATCAAACCTGCATTTGGATCGGACTTCCTTAACTCTTGTGCAGAAAGTTGTGCAGTATAGTGCTGCATCCATTTTCAGTAATCTACCACTAGAATTCAAAAATCTTAGCATTAATCCATGCGGTTTCAAATCGGAACTGAAGTGTTTCCTCACGTGTCATTCCTTGTATTCAGTCGAGAAGCTCCTTGAAAAATTAAGCCGATTCTTGTTGTATTGTTTATTGAGTTTACTTAAACTCACGGCTTGACTTTTTTCGGGTTCGTAAACATTTTATTTTTATGTGTTATTACTTTTATATTTTAATTTCATGTACTGTCACGTTCCATGACCTTGAAGATCTACTCCTCAATTTGGTCCTACAGAACTTGACGTGTAAATAAATAAATAGAGTGCAACATAAACTTACTACACGTACTCATTGTTTGACAGTAACTTTCAAATAGCGCACGTGTTTTGTAGCTGGACCTAATTTAAAAACATGTAATAAAATAACACATAACGTTATACTTACATCATAGAGAGGGAAAGGAACAAGACAGAATTTGTCACGTGTGTACATCACGCAGTGAAGGTAACATATACACATATGTGTTATTTTCAAATTATGAGATGTGCTAAGGCACGAAATTTGCGCAATTGTCGCACTTCATAGTGGTTAATGGCTGAAACTGCAACAGTAGATTTAAAAAAATAAAAAATTTTAACAGTAGAACTCGACAACAATGACTTTTAGAGAGTTTTTCGACAGCGAAATCCATTCAAAGGAAAAAGAAAAGAGTTCATTATGAGGTGCAACTGTCTAAGATCTGCACAGTAGAAAAAGTTTTTCTAGTATCAAACTGGTTGACCGTTAATAGGAACATACACAGTCGGAAAAATAATTAGGACACCTAGAAAAACGACGTTGATTTTGATCCGACTGCTCGCAGTCAGAAGGTTCAGTGTGGTGCAAACTTGTGAATCAAGCAGGCAAACATTCCACAGATACTTCCTATAGCCATCGGAGCGAGTTTGAAAGGGGTTAAATTGTGACCTTCCGAGTGGCTGGATGGTTCTTTCGGAGAACTGCCACACAAGTTGAAAGTGCTGCGTCGGTAGTGCAACGATGCTGGTATCAGTGAGCACGTGAACATTGTCACAGCCGTAGATGACGGTCTGGACGTCCACGCAGCACAGACGCCCACAAGGATCGTCGTGTTGTAAGGGCAGCAGTGGCAGATCATGCAGTTACCACAGCACAGATAATTGGACTTGCGAGCACAGACGAACAGTGTAGGGCTGTTAGCAGTGGGACTATGAGCAGGCACATCTCTACCTCGTCTTCTGCACAAGGAACACCATCCAGGTGCATGACTCGACTGGCACCGCAAGGGGATCACTTGGAAGATGGAGTGGCGCACCGTGGTCTTCAGCGATGAAAGCGGGTTCTGTGTGCACGCAAGTGATGGTCGTTGCACATACGGCGTAAACCTGGTGAATGGCTCCAATGGCTCTAAGCACTGTGGGACTTAAGGGGGGTAGGACGTCAAACGGGCCGACTTGGAGCAGGAGAGGCACCACACGACATTTTAATTTCCACTGTCTATACTTTTACAAGTAAATTCATAAAACTATGTCAGCACGACCAGGAAGGATTCATGATTCAAACTCATAGCAATGTAAGTTCAAAAGTATAACAAAATAATTTTTTTTACGTGTGAAATTTCATCATTTTTTCACTTACTATTGGCTGCATTTGTTGCTATAGGTACACTTTTCTTCACAAGTAAGAGAGATTCTTCGATGAATTTTGCACAGCATACAAACCATACTTACAGGTGTATGAGACTCTACAATTTATTTAATTAATGAAGAAATGAATGAGCTGTTACATTTTGAACTTCATGTTTAGAAAAAACTCAAATTTTATGGTCAATTATCTCAATTTTTAGCACAGTTTTTAATAGATTTGGAAAATTCTAGAGTTTCATACACCTGTAAGTATGGTTTGTATACTGTGCAAAATTCATCGAAGAATCTCCCTTACTTATGAGGAGAAGTGTACCTATAGCAACGAATGCAGCCAATATTAAGTGAAAAAGTGATGACATTTCACATGTAAAAAAAATATATTTGTTATATTTTTTAACTTCTACTGCTATGAGCGTGAATCCTGAACCCCTCCTGGTCATGCTGACAAAGTTTTATGAATTTATTTGTAAAAGTATAGGCAGTGGAAATTAAAATGTCCTGTGGTCCTCTCCTGCTCCAAGTTGGCCAGTTTGACGTCCTACCCCCCTTAACATCGGAGGTCATCAGTCCCCTAGAACTTAGAACTACTTAAACCTAACTAAGGACATCACACACATCCATGCCCGAGGCAGGATTCGAACCTGCGACCACAGCACCAGCGCGGTTCCGGAATGAAGCGCCTAGAGTCGCTCGGCCACAGTGGCCGGCCAGACCTGGTGAGCGTTCTCTCGTAGAGCGGACGTGTCCAAGAAAAACTGGCCCCTCTCCCAATCCTTACGCTCTGGGGTACGATACACTACAGCTCATGTTCACCTTTGGTCCATCTGGAGCGCTCGATATGTGTAGAATGTTGTTAGGCCCGCTTTTTTGCCGTTGTTGTAACAGGAAGGCGATGTGTTGTTCCAACAGGATATTGCACGCCCACTTACTACCTGTGAAACTCAACGTGCTCTGCAAGACGTGCGGCAACTTCCCTGCTCAGCATGGTCTCCGGATCTCAGGACTTGTCTCCAATCCAGCACTTTTGGGATATGATGGCACGAGAAGTGACTCGTCCGACTTGAAAGCGAACAATTCTTACAGAACTTCGTGAACAGGTCAAACAGTTGTGGAATAACGTATCGCAGGACAGTATTCACCATCTGTAGGATCGGGTGGATACCAGAGTCAGCGCTTGCAGGCTCGTGGCGGCTACGCCACGTAGTAATATGCGTGTTTCAGCATGTGTCGATACCTGGTACCTCAGAACCGCTTGTGCTATTGATCTGTAAAGGTTATCATTGCATGTAATCCAGATGCACTGTTGCACCACCAATAAATCTCTCTCTCTCTCTCTTTTCTTTCTCTCTTTTTTATTTTGAGTGTGTCACCAAAGCGTTGCACACTACTGCCCATTAAAATTGCTACACCAAAAAGAAATGCAGATGATAAACGGGTATTCATTGGACAAATGTATTATACTTGAACTGACATGTGATTACTTTTTCACGCAATTTGGGTGCATAGATCCTGAGAAATCAGTACCCAGAACAACCATCTCTGGCCGTAATAACGGCCTTGATACACCTGGGCATTGAGTCGAACACAGCTTGGATGGCATGTACAGGTACAGCTGCCCATGCAGCTTCGACACGATGCCACAGTTCATCAAGAGTAGTGACTGGCGTATTGTGAGGAGCCAGTTGCTCGGCCACCATTGACCAGACGTTTTCAGTTGGGGAGAGATCTGGAGAATGTGCTGGAAAGAGCAGCAGTCGAACATTTTCTGTATCCAGAAACGCCCGTACAGGACCTGCAACATGCGATCGTGCATTATTCTGCTGAAATGTAGGGTTTCGCAGGTATCGAATGGAGGGTAGAGCCACGGGTCGTAACACATCTGAAGTGTAACGTCCACCGTTCAAAGTGCCGTCAATGCGAATAAGAGGTGACCGAGACGTGTAACCAATGGCACCCCATACCATCACCACGGGTGATACGCCAATATGGCGAAGAATACACGCTTCCAATCTGCGTTCACCGCGATGTCGCCAAACACGGATGCGACCATCAAGACGCTGTAAAAAGAACCTGTATTCATCCGAAAAAATTACGTTTTGCCATTCATGGACCCACGTTCGTCGTTGAGTGCACCATCGCAGGCGCTCCTGTCTGTGATGCAGCGTCAAGGTTAACCGCAGCCATGGTCTCCGAGCTGATAGTCCATGCTGCTGCAAACGTCGTCGAAATCTTCGTGCAGATGGTTATTGTCTTGCAAACGTCCCCATCTGTTGACTCAGGGATCGAGACGTGGCTGCACGACCCGTTGGAGCCATGCGGATAAGATGCCTGTCATCTCGACTGCTAGTGATACGAGGCCGTTGGGCTCCAGCACGGCGTTCCGTATACCCCTCCTGAACCCACCGATTCCATATTCTGCTAACAGTCATTGGATCTCGACCAACGCGAGCAACAATGTCGCGATACGATAAACCGCAATCCCGGTAGGCCACAATCCGACCTTCATCAAAGTCGGATACTTGATGATACGCATGTCTCCTCCTTACACGAGGCATCAGAACAACTTTTCGCCAGGCAACGCCGGTCAACTGCTGTTTGTGTATGACAAATCGGTTGGAAACTTTCCTCATGTCAGCATGTTGTAGGTGTCGCCCCCGGCGCCAACCTTCTGTGAATGCTCTGAAAAGCTAATCATTTGCATATCACAGCATCTTCTTCCTGTCGGTTAAATTTCGCTCTGTAGCACGTCATCTTCATGGTGTAGCAATTTTAATAGCCAGTAGTGTATAATTCCTCGCGACAGGTTATATGTTCAATACGAATCACTCACTGCTGACAATTGTGTACGTCCCTATTAGATCGACGAATGTCCTTGGTCTTTCCTCTTTAAGACTGCCTTGCAAATTTTAAGATCCTGGGTGACTGTTACGTTTAAATACGCTCTCACGTTGTCACTGCCATGAGACCCCAGGCAGGGACATGAAACTGGGCGGACAATGCTGGGTACTCGATCGGCACACCGAGTTAACGCGGCCTGTGGCTGGCGTTCGGAAGCGCGGCGCAGCGTACTGCAGCGGGCAGCAGTGAACGGCGAACGTTTGCAGTAAACGCGCGCCGCGGTGAACGGAAGCAGGAGCGGAGGCGGCGGCGAGGCGGCCAGATAATGCGGCCGATACCTGAGTTACGGCCGGCCGCGGCTATCGCACTTCCTGCGGCGAGAACAGTGCCCGCAGAGTGGGCGCCGGCGAGACAGTAAACAGCCGCGATAAGTCGCCGGGAAGCGGAGGGCCTCTGAAATACGCCGGGTCTCCGTCTCCTGCCCCCGGAGCCGCCGCAGCCAATGAGACGCGAGAGCCCAACAGCGCAACACGCGCGCTCCGAGAGGTACGCTGCGAATACAAATCTCATTCTGCCGAGACCGTGGATTTACCGTGTACACCGGGGAGGGGGGGATGGGGTTGCACTATGGAAATAGGTAGCGATTGTTTCGGATCACCAGTCTTCTGACTGGTTAGCTACTCGACACGATTTCCTCTCACGTGCCAATCTATTGGTACGTCCTCAGTTATTTGCTATCTATATTGTATTGTACCGTATGTTAACCAGGGGCCTATAAACGGCGGAGAGGCTCCGTCCCCGCCGCAGCCGCAGCGGTCCACAAACCCACGACGACTACCGCAGTCCACTTCACCCCTCCGCCACCCCACACTGAACCACTCTTTCTGGATTATTTTGCGGTTCGGCCCCCGGTGAAACGCCCCCCCCCCCTCCCCCTCAGGGAACCTCTCACACCAGACGAGTGTAACCCTATGTTTGCGTGGCACAGTAATGGTGGTGTGCGCGTACGTGGAGAACTTGTTTGCGCAGCAATCAAAAATTGGTTCAAATGGCTCTGAGCACTATGGGACTCAACATCTGTGGTCATCAGTCCCCTAGAACTTAGAACTACTTAAACCTAACTAACCTAAGGACATCACACACATCCATGCCCGAGGCAGGATTCGGACCTGCGACCGTAGCGGTCGCGCGGTTCCAGACTGAAGCGCCTAGAACCGCTCAGCCACACTGGCCGGCGCGCAGCAATCGCCGACATTGTATAGCTGAGGCGGAATAAGGGGAACCAGCCCGCATTCGCCGAGGCAGATGGAAAACCGCCTAAAAACCATCCACAGACTGGCGGGCTCACCGGACCACGACAGAAGTCCTCCGGGTGGATTTGTGCCGGGGATTACATTAGATTAGATTAGATTAGTACTTGTTCCATAGATCATGAATACGACGCTTCGTAATGATGTGCTACGTGTCAGGTTAATAAAAGGTGTCCATACAAGATATTACATTACACAAAATATTACATGACACTTAACATTTTTTCGTGGGGGGGGGGGGGCGGAGAAATTACCCACTTACTATATCAAAAAATTCATCTGTTGAGTAGAAGGAGTTGCCATTCAGAAATTCTTTTAATTTCCTTTTAAATGCTATATGGCTATCGGTCAGACTTTTGACGCTTTTTTTACCACTGTGAGTTAACATTGCAAGAAGTCTGTATGCAGAATTTTAGCTGCTGACATGACCTGGAAGTCTGTAAACAATTTTATGAAGTGAGACATTATTGTCGCATGGTTTCTGCGCTTATAACTGCCTCTTGTACAACCCTGACCTCTCGCTACGTTATACCAACGCCATCTATGGACAAGGTGGCGTTAGCTACGTGCCGCTCTCTCGCCACAGCAGTGAGAGAGCTGATTCCCCAGTGAAAGCGATCGTATGATAATTAAACATTCGTTGACAAATATGGCTGATATGTTATCTACAACATACTTTCCAAATAGCTATGAAATAGACACAAATAAATATACGGTTTAGAACACGTCCAAATTTTATTTCTTGTAATCACCGCAAAAATGCGAAATATGGATGCAATGTTCAAAACGTAGGTTTCTTGTGCACCAAGAACATACAAGCAAAGACGACGTATGGCAGCCCTGCGAATCAGAGACGTTGTTAGATACCCGTAGACAAAACTGGGCTGGTGTTAGGAATGAATAAGGCCTAGTATCAGTATATTTCGAGGAGTGCCACGCATATTTAATCAAATTCTGAAACCGTGGGGTGGAAAATTGATAATGTACTACTGATTGCAGCTTGATAATATTGTCACGGTGATAGACAGGAAATTGCAGTGATCTGCACACAATAATTTTCTCTGTTAGTTTTCTGTAAAAGGCCTTCCACTGACGGAAAAATTCTCTGTCTAAAGGTTGAATTACGTTCGTCGTGCCGGGTGGAATCTGAAGTATCTCTACTTCTTTGTCAGGGTGGCCTCGAAATACAGCTTTTAATGAATCAGACCTTTTATGACCTGACCACGAATCTAGAAGGAGAAGAGATTTGTTCCCGGAGAACGGAAGAAAAGCATGACGCATGAGAAGTGTAACGTTTTAATTTCCCATTTTTCAAGACTTCGATGCGTCTACCACAAGATTGTTTGCGTAGAACATTGTTCTTTTGACACGTGGTCCAAAACGTGCAGTTGGTTCTTGAAGACACACATATAGTTTAGGCAGCAATGAACCATCCAGACTAATTATGGGCATTATAGTGTATGAATGGGTGAGTGCAGCCGTGGACTGCGCAATCGCCTCAATGTGTTTTTCCCCTTTAAATGACAGTGTTCTTTTCGCACGCATTTCTTTTTGAAAACCTGACTGATCTGCATTGTACACGTACGATTCACTAAAACTAGCGATCTTATTTTTTGCATTCGTAAGAAAAGCTATCATTTCGATTTGTGTCACTTCATTTTCCGACCTGTTTCTCGATACAAATTTTGTTAGTTTTCTTGCCACAATTTTATGTGATATTTTGAAGCGACTAATCCAACTTCGAGAAGCTGTAAATTCTTTAGCGCCTATCGCGTTGGCAATCTCTAACGCCCAATCACGCAAAGTTGTATCGCTGACACTAAATGACTGTTGTCTGGCATCGGTAAATAGCTCAAAATCGCGCATTTATCTTCGTAGCAATTTCCAGTCGACTCTTACGTCGTCCAGCGACTTCCTTTTTCCATCTATACAATTCACGTTCAGAACGGACAAAGCGATACTTACTTTGAACAATACTGACACGTGGGCGTTTCTTACCACTTTTGTTCAACCAATACGTCACCGCTTTTTCTTTGTCTGATAAGGTAATTGTAGTTGCTGGTGTTACTTTCGGAGATAATTGATGATGGTTCGTGGCACTATCACTCGAAGAGTCTTCATGAGTGCAACTTTCGTCGGTGTCTTTGCGTTCTGTAGATTCACAGTCTGCAATATCGAGTGTTTCAGTTGTTTCTAGCCACATGTCTGCGCCATTTACATGCTCGTCTAGAAGTTTAACAACCATGTCGCACAACACACAGTCTTCCGCGTGTTTTCTGTTGATTGCTTCATTTGGCGTCTGTGGTATATCTGCATGGCAAGCAACTAAACATTTACAGGGTTCGCCATCACCTGTGAGGGGAGATTGAATGTTCACCGTAAAGTGGCTTGCGGAGTATAGATGAACATCTCTAACCAGTTTCCGGACGGTACGTTTCGAAATACGTACCAGAAATTAAAAGGACGTGCATGCCACAGAAACGAATATTCGTTTCCCCTTTCCACCAAAACCGTGCAGCGATACTCCTCTTTAGTGAACGCCGCGAAAAGACGGCCGCACTTCCCGACCTTGCGCACAACGCTCGCGACTCGCCATTTCCAGGGGTGGCCAGCCGTCACTGCAAGCGCCAAGCAGGAAACACAGACATGTTCGTGAATTTTTTTAGGTGACTTCCAGTTTATGTCAGCAGCTACAATTTTGCACACGGTCCTTTTGCACAGTTAAATAACAGTACTAAAAAAAGCAATACATGTTTCGGCATGACAAGTCTGACCATTCCCTTGTAAGATGTATATCGCCAAAATTTGCAATGACCCTAATACCATAAGTAGCTGAACTCTTACGTTTCAGCAGATCTTCAGTGTGTTTTTTCCAGTTCAAGCCCTCATCAATGCATACACCTAGAAATTTTGAATATTCTACCTTAGCTACCGATTTCTGATAGAAGTCTATCTTTATTAATGGTGTCATTCCATTTACTTTGTGGAACTGTATATACTGTGTTTTGTTAAAGTTTAATGAGAGCCACTTGCAGAGAACCACTTAATGATTTTCTGAAAAACATCGTTTACAATTTCATCAGTTAATTCTTGTGTGTTGGGAGTGCTAGCTATACTTGTATCATCGGCAAAAAGTACCAGCTTTGCATCTTCGTGAATATAGAATGACCAGGCGCTCCTTCCCATTCCGGAAAGCCGTGGGTTACACCGTACTGCTAACCGGGCAGGCGCTATCTATATTAGTTTCCAGTCTCTGTGTTCCTCAGCAGTTTGTCCATCTGCGACCACCTTTGATATTGCGGAAGCAATTCGATGGTGTTTTAACGTCTCATGTGCTAGTGAGTGTTTACTTTTCCCGCCGGTTCTGTGCTCGGCAGCTACGTTGGGGTATTTAGCGGAGAGTAATTCGTGTACCATTATCAGTTCCCCCTTTCCTCTTCCAGTAGCGAATAATTGGCGTGAATAACGACTCCAGTTAGCGTCCGTGCGGGCTGGAATCTGTGTAATTTTATCTTCGTGGTCTGTTCGCAAGATATACGAAGGAAGAAACAATGTTCACTGATATTTCCCTTCTGCTTAGGGTCTTCCTGTTTTTGTCTTACTTATAGACTGCCAACAAAAGACTTTTCTCACCAACGTTCATCCCCTAATCTAATTACATTACGCACTGAGAAAAAGAATATCGTGCCCGCAGCAAGTGTGTTGCTTTTTGTGTAGGAATGTTCATCTACGTGGTGAGCCAGCAACTCTTTTGCGTATTGCTCTGAGAACACGAAAGTATGTCTTCGGAGAAAAGTAAAGAACGACCGGTCGCCAAATGGAAACCATAGTGAAAATTCGATGAATTTTTGCACAGGTGTGATGGTCAGTGTCTCTAGTATGCCCGTCGATCACGTTACGTCGTTCTTTTTACTACTGAGCACACAGGGAGCACATAAAGACACCTAGAAGAATAGTGTCTCCTGCCAAGTAAGAGAGCCTGGTGAGAAATTTTGGCTGAAGCTATGCAGCCAACATTACACAACTGTCGTGCGTTTAGCTTCTTCAAGACAATTCTCAGCCGCATTCTGCAGGGGCAGTGAAGATGCTCCTGCATCGTTTTCAGTTGGAATTGTTTGATTACCTACAACACAGCCCGTAATTGCCTCACTCTGTTTCATCTCTGCTCATATGAACCGCTGGCTCTGGACAACTCTATCTGAAATATAACAATGCAAAGTAGTCGCAACGAACGTAATATGATCAGCACTCTCGGAATTTCACACTTTCACCTATCTTCTATCCTGTAAAGCACGCTAAGAACAGCAAAATGATTCTGCTTATTGCAGTTCTGGAAAATAAGTTTATACTGATTGCAGTTGTGCCTCGTATTGACTAACATTCCTGCTGAAGGCAGAAGAAGGGTGAATTTTCATACTTGAAGTGCAGAGAGCAGAAGTGGACAATGCTACAGAAATAGTCATATGTTTAAATCTGAATTCGGCAGTGAAAAGAGAATATTAATGAATCATAAAAACTGCAAATCAGTGTATAATTATTACAAATTACACCGTAGTCGTGGATCCAGGAAAGAACAAAATTGCCCATAAATGCTGCGCATGGCAAACAAGGCCACTACGTAAGAAAGAATAGAACATAGAAGAGCTATAGACATAGTGGGAAATTCTGGAATTATTTAAAAGAACGAGATATTGATGTATTAAACACGCCTACTGTACAGATGGATTAATTAACACCTCATTTTCTACAATGTGCATTGAAAGCTAACTACCTCACTGAACAACAGACGTTAAATTTGAACTCAAGTAAAGAAGCATTAAAGATATGAACTCAAGGTGCTGCAAACAAATACGACACCAAGGTGCCGAAGTGCTAGCCGCAGCCTCACCATACTTCCGTAATTCGTTGCACGAGAATGGACATCAGGCAGCAACTTGAAAGGGATTTACCACAGCTGAAACGAGGAAGCAACAGTCAGAACCGTTAACGGTAGACCACTTGGAAACTCAAACAGGAATAGACTGGCGTGCTTTCGGTCATTCAAATGGAGCCCAAAGTTGAGACCACCTGGTCAGTCTACCCTTCTATTGGCTGGCACCTCCACTCATCAAAGTACCTCATGGGAGACATCCCCTTACTCAGATAACCAGACTGTGATACCTTCATTCATTTTATGCCCAATGTTTCTGCTTCATGCTTGCGTTTAGAACAGATAGAAGAAAGGATGATTTTGAAATCTCACATTATGACAAGCAACTTTCCGTGCTTACATCTACAGCCACACACAGCCAGTCTTTTTTGTGAATGGTACACGTGACTTTGAGTACCATTATTTCTTCTTCCCTTATTCATTCAATTCGCGAACTGTGAGCAGGAATGACTATGTGACTATGTGTCATTATGGGTGAACTTCTGTATGACCTCAAATTTCTCTGCCTTAGTTAGTTAACAAGACGAAAGTGGGAGGAAGTAATACACTCCTGGAAATTGAAATAAGAACACCGTGTATTCATTGTCCCAGGAAGGGGAAACTTTATTGACACATTCCTGGGGTCAGATACATCATATGATCACACTGACAGAACCACAGGCACATAGACACAGGCAACAGAGCATGCACAATGTCGGCACTAGTACAGTGTATATCCACCTTTCGCAGCAATGCAGGCTGCTATTCTCCCATGGAGACGATCGTAGAGATGCTGGATGTAGTCCTGTGGAACGGCTTGCCATGCCATTTCCACCTGGCGCCTCAGTTGGACCAGCGTTCGTGCTGGACGTGCAGACCGCGTGAGACGACGCTTCATCCAGTCCCAAACATGCTCAATGGGGGACAGATCCGGAGATCTTGCTGGCCAGGGTAGTTGACTTACACCTTCTAGAGCACGTTGGGTGGCACGGGATACATGCGGACGTGCATTGTCCTGTTGGAACAGCAAGTTCCCTTGCCGGTCTAGGAATGGTAGAACGATGGGTTCGATGACGGTTTGGATGTACCGTGCACTATTCAGTGTCCCCTCGACGATCACCAGTGGTGTACGGCCAGTATAGGAGATCGCTCCCCACACCATAATGCCGGGTGTTGGCCCTGTGTGCCTCGGTCGTATGCAGTCCTGATTGTGGCGCTCACCTGCACGGCGCCAAACACGCATACGACCATCATTGGCACCAAGGCAGAAGCGACTCTCATCGCTGAAGACGACACGTCTATTCGTCCCTCCATTCACGCCTGTCGCGACATCACTGGAGGCGGGCTGCACGATGTTGGGGCGTGAGCGGAAGACGGCCTAACGGTGTGCGGGACCGTAGCCCAGCTTCATGGAGACGGTTGCGAATGGTCCTCGCCGATACCCCAGGAGCAACAGTGTCCCTAATTTGCTGGGAAGTGGCGGTGCGGTCCCCTACGGCACTGCGTAGGATCCTACGGTCTTGGCGTGCATCCGTGCGTCGCTGCGGTCCGGTCTCAGGTCGACGGGCACGTGCACCTTCCGCCGACCACTGGCGACAACATCGATGTACTGTGGAGACCTCACGCCCCACGTGTTGAGCAATTCGGCGGTACGTCCACCCGGCCTCCCGCATGCCCACTATACGCCCTCGCTCAAAGTCCGTCAACTGCACATACGGTTCACGTCCACGCTGTCGCGGCATGCTACCAGTGTTAAAGACTGCGATGGAGCTCCGTATGCCACGGCAAACTGGCTGACACTGACGGCGGCGGTGCACAAATGCTGCGCAGCTAGCGCCATTCGACGGCCAACACCGCGGTTCCTGGTGTGTCCGCTGTGCCGTGCGTGTGATCATTGCTTGTACAGCCCTCTCGCAGTGTCCGGAGCAAGTATGGTGGGTCTGACACACCGGTGTCAATGTGTTCTTTTTTCCATTTCCAGGAGTGTATGTGGCCCATCACTTGGCGAAATGCACTGCGCTTTCTATGATCTTCTCTATCTGCTTTGTTACTCTATGTTGGAGGGAGCGATACTTAAGTCTAGGTCGAACTAGTGCTGTAATTTCCTTAGGATTTTCCTAGTGTATCGCAGTCTGGCATACGCCTCCCGTGATATTAGCTTCATGTGACCGTTCCACTCTTAACACATACGACTGTATATACTACAGCCGTTAGTATTTGCAACGATTCTTCCACTAACTGTTTCAATTACGTTTATCATTTCAGCAAGATAACGCCCTCCCGAAAGCGGCGGGAGTTTCTTCCGCTTGCCTCCGCTATTGCCAAAGGCTACCTTGGTCAGCAAGGTCACCGGATCTCTACCCGATAGAGAACGTTTGGAGCATTACAGGCAGGAACCTCCAACCACTTCGGGATTTTCACGCTCTAACGAGCCAATTGGATAGAATTCGGCCCGATATTCATCAGAAGGACAACCAAAAACTCTGTCAATGAATGCCAAGCTAAGTACCTGCTTGCATAAGGGCAACACACGGACTAAGGCGCTATTGACTTTCTTAATTTGAGAAGGTCGAGTTTTTCTTTAATTGTACTCATTTGTTTTCCCGAAATGTACGTCACATCCACCGATTTCCGTCCCATTCATATACACTATGTGATCAAAAGTATCCGGACACGTGGTTGAAAATGACTTACAAGTTCGTAGCGCCCTCCATAGATAATGCTGGAATTCAATATGATGTTGGCCCACCCCTTAGCCTAGATGACAGCTTCCACTCTCGCAGGCATACGTTCAATCAGGTGCTGAAGGGTTTCCTGGGGAATGGAAGCCCATTCTTCACGGAGTGCTGCGCTGAGTAGAGGTATCGATGTCGGTCGGTGAGGCCTGGCTCGAAGTCGACGTTCCAAAACATCCCAAAGGTGTTCTATAGGTTTCACATCAGGACTCTTTGCAGGCCAGTCCATTATATGGATGTTACTGTCGTGTAACCACTCCGAAACAGACCGTTCATTATGAACAGGTGCTCGATCGTGTTGAAAGATGCAGTTGCCATCCCCGAATTTCTCTTCAACAAGACGGCGCTTGCTGTGATAGTGCCACGCGAAACAACAAGCGATGCAGGACCCCTCCATGAAAAACACGACCACACGGTAACACCACCGCTTCGGAATGTTACTGTTGGCACTACACACGCTGGCAGATGACGTTCACCGGCCATTCGCCATACTCACAACCTGCCGTCGGATCGCCACATCGTGTACCGTGATTCGTCACTCCACACAACGTTTTTTCACTGTTCAATCGTCCGATGTTTACGTTCCTTCCACCAAGCGAGTCGTCGTTTGGCATTTACCGGCGTGATCGTGGCTTATGAGCTGCTGCTCGACCATGATATCCAAGTTTTCTCACCTGCCGCCTAAGTGTCAAAGTACTTGCAGTGGATCCTAATGCAGTTTGGAACTCCTGTGCGATGGTCTGGATAGATGTCTGCCTATTACACATTAGGACGCTCTTCAACTGTCGGCGATCTCTGTCAGTCAAGAGATGATGTCGTCCTGTACTCTTTTGTGTTGTATGTGTCTCTTCACGTTTCCACTTCGCTATCACATCGAAAACAGTGGACCTAGGGATGTTTAGGAGTGTGGAACCCTCGTACAGGCGTATGGCACAAGTGACACCCAGTCACCTGACCACGTTCGAAGTCCGTGAGTTTCACGGAGCGCCCTATTCTATTCTCTCACGATGTCTAATGACTACTAAGGTCTCTGATACTGGGTATCTGGCGGTAGGTGGCAGCAAAATGCACATAATACGAAAAACGTATGTTTCTGGGGGTGTCCGGATACTTTTGATTTTTTTTAGTGTATTATGCACCTAAAGTACTTACCCATTTCAGCATAAAGGTATATGTATTCTCGAACAAGATTTCAAATTACGTTAGGCAGACATGAACCTCTTCCCCCTAATCTTTCCTCACTTCGACATTACGCAAATAAGAGGGCGCTAGTTGTCGCTATGCTGAGCAATATTTCGCGCTCAGGCATTATTCGGCTGCCGTGTGGCGCTTTTCCAGTCTTCTAGGATCAATCTGATCTGCCCCATTAACACCAAATTTCATCTCTCTGTCCTAGTGGACACGTTCGTTGTACGTCCCACATTGATATCTGAGACTGTTTCACGCAGTGTTGCTTATCCGTTAGCACCGACACCTCTACGCAAAGGCGTCTACTCTCGGCCGTTAAGCGAAGGCCGTCGGCCACTACGTTGTCCATGGTGAGAGGTAATTCTTGGAATTTCTTATTCTAGGCACACTCTTGACACTGCGAATCTCGGAATATTGAATTCCGTAACGATTTGCGAAATGAAATTCCCACGCGTGTAGCTCCAATTACCATTCCGCGTGCAAAGTTTGTTAATTCCCGTCGTGCGGACATAATCACGTCGTGAACTTTATCACATTTGCCTCCTGAGTTAAGTGATGTCTCCGCCAATCCCCTGCCCTTCTATACCTTGTGTACGCGACAGTACCTTAATCTATATATGTGCATGTACAGGGCTATTACAAATGATTGAAGCGATTTCATAAATTCACTGTAGCTCCATTCATTGACATATGGTCACGACACACTACACATACGTAGAAAAACTCATAAAGTTTTGTTCGGCTGAAGCCGCACTCCAGGTTTCTGCCGTCAGAGCGCTCGAGAGCGCAGTGAGACAAAATGGCGACAGGAGCCGAGAAAGCGTATGTCGTGCTTGAAATGCACTCACATCAGTCAGTCATAACAGTGCAACGACACTTCAGGACGAAGTTCAACTAAGATCCACCAACTGCTAACTCCATTCGGCGATGGTATGCGCAGTTTAAAGCTTCTGGATGCCTCTGTAAGGGGAAATCAACGGGTCGGCCTGTAGTGAGCGAAGAAACGATTGAACACGTGCGGGCAAGTTTCACGCATAGTGATCTGAAAGATTCAGTGTTTAAACCTCCTCTACCAAGAAACGTGCCAGAACTGCGAGCTCGCATCAACAATGCTTTCGAACTCATTGATGGGGACGTGCTGCGCCGAGTGTGAGAGGAACTTGAAAATCGGCTTGATGTCTGCCGAATCACTAAAGGGGCACATATCGAACACTTGTGAATGCCTAAAAAAACTTTTTGAATTTTTCTATGTGTGTGCAAAGCATTGTGAAAATATCTGTAATAATAAAGTTATTGTAGAGCTGTGAAATCGCTTCAGTCATTTGTAATAACCCTGTAGCTATTCCATGACTTTATTCACATCGGTGTAAAGGTTTTAGAAAGTAACTGCCATGCTTTATTAAACATCCTTCGCCGTAAGATTGTTCCTCTGCAAATGCGATCTCTGAATGCAAATCCCGATACCGTACATGATTTTAATCTTCCAGAGAATTCCAGTACGTAACTAATTGCACTGCAAAGAGCGAGCTCTGTTCTACGATTTTCTCGTTTAGTTTCAGCGTCTGTCTCGAGTACAGTTCCAGACAGTAGCAGAGTCACTGAACACGGTACAGTAGAGCAGTGTAACTGCCCATTAAGGCGCATCACTTGCCTTTGTTACTCAGTTACTCAACACACAGAAGTACACCCGTCTCTCCTTGACCCAAGTTCTTGGCGAAGTTTACCTGTACAAAAGGAACTAAACCACAATCTAATTTGTGTGTGAAGGGAACTGCTGCGCCAGTAACTGCCGGCAGAGAGAGAGAGAGAGAGAGAGAGAGAGAGAGAGAGACTTCCCTGAGGATGCTACAGCGCCAGGACTGATATTTACCTACAAAGCCGTCTCTGCAGACAGAATTCACGTTGCGCCCTGAGCGCAGAGGCGGGACGCGTGCGAGCGTTTAGCAAAATGCAGAACCGCTACCTTCCAATACGCTATTAAACAGGAGGTGATAAAGATTGTCTGTGCTTATTCTCGAAAGAGAATGTGCGTCAATAGTGAAACACAGTCTAAAAATGGAGATATCTACATCGCAGAAGAAAGGAAGTGTAGCGTCAGATCGACGAAATAGCATCCTCAAGTTCCACCACAATGCTTTGTAACGCCAGGCATTTCTGGCCATAGATCAAGACATTGTAGCGATTTTCAAACCACGCTTTTGCGAATGCTTGAGTAGATAAGTAGCATCAAAATTGTTATTTGTCCGCCTATGTCCTGGATGAAAAGTAAAGGAAAAACAGGAAATTTTATAACTTACCTAAGCCGTGCGCGGATCGCGGTCATGCCGTTTACTGCTCGTCATCTTGTTTTTATGGTTCTGTCGCCTCTTTCCCATTCAATTTTTTTTGGTGTCACTAAGTTGCTGGTTTGCTTCCTCGTGAGTGGCAGCAGCAGTGTTTATCGATAAGTCTTTATTTTAAAATCTTTTTTAAAATTTTCTTACTGGAGTTCTTGTTATCCAGGCCCTAACCTCTCAGTTCTTCTATCTCGTAATTAAGGCCTTCTGCCGTGCGTATTCCTTAACGCAATTTTAATAACTTGTGTTCTGGTCTTCAGCCGTATTCTTTCTGAATTCTTTTAAGGGCATGTGTGATTAAGTGTTTTTAGCAAATAAAGTTTGTATGTTTGTGCAACTAGCAGCATCTGATTTGTGCCCCTTTCAAAAGCCTGAGTCGCTCATTCATGCAAAATCTGATTTTATTAGCTTCAGTATTGACTGCTTTTAAAATTCTCTTTTCTGATCATAAATCCGTATAAGGCATCTTCAGATTTGACCACTAACCTCTGAAAATGGTCATTATGGACGAAATCAATTGCTTGTCAACCTTTTGTTCTCAGAAACTGTGAATAAACAGAGAATATTACACTGAGGCAACAAAGTCATGCGATAGGAATAGGCAAATATACAGTTGGTGCTAACATCGCGTGGACAAGATTTAAATTGCAGTACGCTGCCAAAGTTGTTCATTATAATCAGGTGATTCATGTGCAAATATTTCCTGAGTGATTATGGCTGCAAGACGGGAATTAACAGACTCTGGACGCAGAATGGTAGCTGCAGCCATTAAAATTGCTACACCACGAAGATGACGTGCAACAGACGTGAAATTTAACCGACAGGAAGAAGATGCTGTGATATGCAAATGATTAGCTTTTCAGAGCATTCACACAAGGCTGGCGCCGGTGGAGACACCTGCAACGTGCTGACATGAAGAAAGTTTCCAACCGATTTCTTATACACAAACAGCAGTTGACCGGCGTTGCCTGGTGAAACGTTGTTGTGATGCCTCGTGTAAGGAGGAGAAATGCGTACCATCACGTTTCCGACTTTGATAAAGGCCGGATTGTAGCCTATCGCGATTACGGTTTATCGTATCACCACATTGCTGTTCGCGTTGGTCGATATCCAATGACTGTTAGCAGAATATGGAATCGGTGCGGTCAGGAGGGCAATAGGGAACTCCGTGCTGGACCCCAACGGCCTCGTATCACTAGCAGTCGAGATGAGAGGCATCTTATCCACATGGTTGTAACGGATAGTGCAGCCACGTCTCGATCCCTGAGTCAACAGATGGGGACGTTTGCAAGACACCAACCATCTGCACGATCAGTTCGACGACGTTTGCAGCAGCATGGACTATCAGGTCTGAGACTACGGCTGCGGTTACCCTTGACGCTGCATCACAGAGAGGAGCACCTGCGATGGTGTACTCAACGACGAACCTGGGTGCACGAATGGTGAAACGTCATTTTTTCGGATGAATTCATGTTCTGTTTACAGCACCATGATGGTTGCATCCGTGTTTGGCGACATCGCGGTGAACGCACATTGGAAGCGTGTATTCGTCATTGCCATACTGGCGTATCACTCGGCGTGATGGTATGGCGTGCCATTGGTTACACGTCTCGGTCACCTCTTGTCCGCATTGACGGCACTTTGAACAGTGGACGTTACATTTCAGATATGTTACGACCCGTGGCTCTACCCTTCATTCGATCCCTGCGAAACCCTACATTTCAACAGGATAATGCACGACCGCATGTTGCAGGTCCTGTACGGGCCTTTCTGGATACAGAAAATGTTCGACTGCTGTCCTGGCCAGCACATTCTCCAGATCTCTCAGCAACTGAAAACGTCTGGTTAATGGTGGCCGAGCAACTGGCTCGTCACAATACGCCAGTCACTACTCTTGATGAACTGTGGTATCGTGTTGAAGCTGCATGGGTAGCTGTACCTGTTCACGCCATCCAAGCTCTGTTTGACTCAATGCCCAGGCGTATCAAGGTCGTTATTATGGCCAGGGGTGGTTGTTCTGTGTACTGATTTCCCAGAATCTATGCACCCAAATTGCGTGAAAATGTAATCACATGTCAATTCTAGTATAATATATTTGTCCAATGAATACCCGTTTATCATCTGCATTTCTTTTTGGTGTAGCAATTTTAATGGGAAGTAGTGTGAATGCATGGGACATCTCATTTCTGAAATCGTTAGGGAACTCAACTTTTCGAGATCCACAGTATCAATAGTCTGCAGAGAATACCAAATTCATCCATTACCTCTCACTGTGGACAACGCAGTGGCTTACGCCCTTCACTAACAACTTCAGCGGCGTTTGCGTACAGTTATCAGAATTAACGGACCAGGAACACAGCGTGAAACAACCGCAGAAATCAGTGTGGGACGTACGTCGAACGTATTCATTAGGACAGTGCGGCGAAATTTGGCGTTAATGAGCTGTGGCGGCAGACGACCGATGCGAGTGTCTTTGCTAACAGCACCACATGGCCTGCAGCGCCTCTCCTGGGCTCGTGACCAAATCGGTTGGATTCTAGAGGATTGGAAAACCGTGGCCTGGTCAGACGAGTCGGTAAGAGTTTATGGGAGTTTCGAGTGTGGTGCAATTCCACGAAGCTTTGGACCCTGGTTGTCAACTGCGCACTGTGCAAGCTGGTAGTGGCTCTATAATGGTGTGGGCTGTGTTCACATCGAATAGGCTGGTTCCTCTTGTCAAACTGAACAAATCATTAAGGGGCTCCGGAAAGGCTCAAAATCATGAAAAGTTCAATTTTTCCTTTTTTGCGTTTTCTGAATCTGCAGACTATTACCTTTTAATAGATATATAATTTATTCAATTCCGAAGACTACAACTATTTTTAATTTTTTTTTTGAAATGTGTTCTACATGGGCGTGACCCACTGTGGCGCTGTTAAACTGCTGTCAAATGGTGTTATTATTAACGTCCGTGTTCATCAGGTACATTTTAGTAATGTGAGATAAAGTATATGTTGTGGCTAACCTGTGATGGTTCAATATATATCGCTGGTGTGATTGTCGATTGTTTCATGTTTATTTACTCTGTCGTTATCTCGAAAATATTCGTAATTAATTCCCCAAGACTGTATTTGTTGGAATAGAAACACTTCACTTTGGTGTGTATGATGCTGTTGCGACTTTCAATGATGGAAACATTGTAAGGTGCAAGGTATTTAGAAATATGGGAATGAAGATAGGTTCTAACATGGTACGAGCGATGCTTGCTTTAGACAAGGAACGCCTTCGGGCTGCGGACAGGGCTGTAAAGAGTCTAGAAATACAAGCAAGAGTAAAAAGGAGGAGGAACAAGAGGAAGCTGGAGGAGGAGTTTGCAGAGGATGAAGATAATCCATCCTATGGACCTGGAATGCACTAAAAAGTTAATCCAATATTTGTCGCTCGATTCCCATAACTTTTATTTTCTCATACTAATTACATGTTTTCTAAGGATCTTCCAAACATATTTGTTTCAAACTTTCAGTAAATGTTACACAGTACCTTCTGCATAATTTAACACAGCCTTTTTCCAAAAAACTGTATATTTTTGAATATATAAATAAAAAATTGCAAAAAAAATGTTGTGAATTTTCATTACATATGAAAAAAATCATCTTTAATAACTGAACTAAAATTTTGTAAAATCCCTGTGTTACGTTGTAGCCCATATTCCAATAAATAATGTGTAAAAAGTTCAACTTCCTACCTCAAATACTTTGTGAGGAAAGATGTAATTTATAAGCGTTATTTTAACATTGCAAGTATAGGGCGTTCCGGAGCCCCTTAACTGGAAACGGTTATGTTCGGATACTTGCAGCCATTCAGGGACTTCATAACAGAAAACGATGGAATTTTTATGGATGACGATGCGCCTTTTTACCGGGCTTCAGTTGCTCGTGTTTGGTCTCACGACCAATCTGGACAATTCGAGCAAACTATTTGACCAGCCAGATAGCCCTACATGAATCCCATCGAAGAAATGTGGGACACGATCTAGGGGTCAGCCGTCCATAAAATCCTGCACAGGCTACACTTCCGCGTTTATGGGCAGTTAAAGAGGCAGCATGGCTCAATAGTTCCAGTGACTTGAGTCCATGGCACGTCGAGCTGCTGCACTGCACCGGGCAAAAGGAGGTGCGACACGACGTCAGCAGCTATCCCACGACTTTTGTCGCCTTAGTGTATTTACTCACGGCGCTTGCTGCGTCAGTATGTGGGAACTCATGATGGCAAAATTAACGGAAGTACCATGTTGGTTACATTCAGAAGTGCAACTTGAAAGGTCTATTATTTATCGTTTTCAACTCATTTTAATGCCTGACGGGTGAAACCGCCACCAATATCACATAACTGTTCCACCTTTAACACTACAGACGGGGTTGGTACCTGAAACTGGGGAACAGTTGCTTGTTACGGGTTGACTCTGCTGTCTCTAAGTTGAGCCCCACTATATTCCGGTGCGTTACCTACCTATACGATGGATGTAGGTTGTCTTCTTGCCTTTTATTGATACGACTAGGTTTCTGCAATCACCGCCCATACAGTTTTTGATAGGAAGATGATAATCCGTATTCTTCGAAGGCTGGTGTAAGGACGAAATGGTAAAATTGAAGAGACAGGCAGTAATACAGTAGAACCATAGCAGGCTATGAGTACGTGTTCTGGGACGTGGTCCAGCGCCATGATTTGAACCACTATAGGAAAAACAAACGTGTCATCGCTTATTCAGCTGCTCCACAAATCATGACTACGCCTAACCGCTGATTCACTTGCTACTGGGTAGTGTAGAATAAAATTGAAACGCGAGTGCAATGAGGCTCTCATTTTCTTGCACGTCTAAAGCATTCACAATACAGATGGAGTGGTTATGGGAAAAAGTTGTTGCCACCAAAAGGAAAGCTGGCTAGAAACCCAAGTTGCAAAGAACGAGCGATGTGGCTCTGATTAATGATGATGATGATGATGATTGGTTTGTGGGGCGCTCAACTGCGTGGTTATCAGCGCCCGTACAATTTCCCAACCTTTGCTCAGTTCAATTTCGCCACTTTCCTTGAAGAAGATGAAATGATGAGGACAACACAAACACCCAGTCATCTCGAGGCAGGTGAAAATCCCTGACCCCGCCGGGAATCGAACCCGGGACCCCGTGCTCGGGTCTGATTAATGGACCGCAGGGTGCGGTCGGCATGAAGTCTAGAGCAGGGCCCATAGGTGTGCTGGCGGTCGTACTGTGAAGTATATAGGCAGACGGACAGACATCCGCCTTGGAAGCACGTTACCGCTGGTAAGAAACAGTACCGTTATCGCAAAACCGCCGTCGGAGGTGTGATCACAGTTTGGCGGGAAACTGGCGCCTCTGGTGGAGAAGCGCCTAAGGAGCATGCTATTAGATTACCTGCAGCCCTTGGGTGTATTGCCGACCGCAGTAATCCTAGTTGCCAGGCGAATAACCAGATTTACTGTTGTTGTTGTTGTGGTCTTCAGTCCTGAGACTGGTTTGATGCAGCTCTCCATGCTACTCTATCCTGTGCAAGCTTCTTCATCCCCAGTACTTACTGCAACCTACATCCTTCTGAATCTGCTTAGTGTATTCATCTCTTGGTCTCCCTCTACGATTTTTACCCTCCACGCTGCCCTCCAATGCTAAATTTGTGATCCCTCGATGCCTCAGAACATGTCCTACCAACCGATCCCTTCTTCTAGTCAAGTTGTGCCACAAACTTCTCTTCTCCCCAATCCTATTCAATACCTCCTCATTAGTTACGTGATCTACCCACCTTATCTTCAGCATTCTTCTGTAGCACCACATTTCGAAAGCTTCTATTCTCTTCTTGTCCAAACTAGTTATCGTCCATGTCTCACTTCCATACATGGCTACACTCCATACAAATACTTTCAGAAACGACTTCCTGACACCTAAATCTATATTCGATGTTAACAAATTTCTCTTCTTCAGAAACGCTTTCCTTGCCATTGCCAGTCTGCATTTTATATCCTCTCTACTTCGACCATCATCAGTTATTTTGCTCCCTAAATAGCAAAACTCCTTTACTACTTTAAGTGTCTCATTTCCTAATCTAATTCCCTCAGCATCACCCGACTTAATTCGACTACATTCCATTATCCTCGTTTTGCTTTTGTTGATGTTCATCTTATATCCTCCTTTCAAGACACTGTCCATTCCGTTCAACTGCTCTTCCAAGTCCTTTGCTGTCTCTGACAGAATTACAATGTCATCGGCGAACCTCAAAGTTTTTACTTCTTCTCCATGAATTTTAATACCTACTCCGAATTTGTCTTTTGTTTCCTTTAGTGCTTGCTCAATATACAGATTGAATAACATTGGGGAGAGGCTACAACCCTGTCTCACTCCTTTCCCAACCACTGCTTCCCTTTCATGCCCCTCGACTCTTATAACTGCCATCTGGTTTCTGTACAAATTGTAAATAGCCTTTCGCTCCCTGTATTTTACCCCTGCCACCTTCAGAATTTGAAAGAGAGTATTCCAGTCAACATTGTCAAAAGCTTTCTCTAAGTCTACAAATGCTAGAAATGTAGGATTGCCTTTTCTTAATCTTTCTTCCAAGATAAGTCGTAAGGTCAGTATTGCCTCACGTGTTCCAACATTTCTACGGAATCCAAACTGATCTTCCCCGAGGTCGGTTTCTACCAGTTTTTCCATTCGTCTGTAAAGAATTCGCGTTAGTATTTTGCAGCTGTGACTTATTAAACTGATAGTTCGGTAACTTTCACATCTGTCAACACCTGCTTTCTTTGGGATTGGAATTATTATATTCTTCTTAAAGTCTGAGGGTATTTCGCCTGTCTCATACATCGTGCTCACCAGATGGTAGAGTTTTGTCATGACTGGCTCTCCCGAGGCCATCAGTAGTTCTAATGGAATGTTGTCTACTCCCGGGGCCTTGTTTTGACTCAGGTCTTACAGTGCTCTGTCAAACTCTTCACGCAGTATCTTATCTCCCATTTCATCTTCATCTACATCCTCTTCCATTTCCATAATATTGTCCTCAAGTACGTCGCCCTTGTATAAACCCACTATATACTCCTTCCACCTTTCTGCTTTCCCTTCTTTGCTTAGAACTGGGTTGCCATCTGAGCTCTTGATATTCATACAAGTGGTTCTCTTCTCTCCAAAGGTCTCTTTAATTCTCCTGTAGGCAGTATCTATCTTACCCCTAGTGAGACAAGCCTCTACATCCTTACATTTGTCCTCTAGCCATCCCTGCTTAGCCATTTTGCACTTCCTGTCGATTTCATTTTTGAGACGTTTGTATTCCTTTTTGCCTGCTTCATTTACTGCATTTTTATATTTTCTCCTTTCATCAATTAAATTCAATATTTCTTCTGTTACCCAAGGATTTCTATTAGCCCGCGTCTTTTTACCTACTTGATCCTCTGCTGCCTTCACCACTTCATCCCTCAGAGCTACCCATTCTTCTTCTACTGTATTTCTTTCCCCCATTCCAGTCAATTGTTCCCTAATGCTCTCCCTGAAACTCTCTACAACCTCTGGTTCTTTCAGTTTATCCAGGTCCCATCTCCTTAAATTCCCACCTTTTTGCAGTTTCTTCAGTTTCAATCTGCAGTTCATAACCAATAGATTGTGGTCAGAATCTACATCTGCCCCAGGTAATGTCTTACAATTTAAAACCTGGTTCCTAAATCTCTGTCTTACCATTATATAATCTATCTGAAACCTGTCAGTATCTCCAGGCTTCTTCCATGTATACAGCCTCCTTTCATGATTCTTGAACCAAGGATTTACTATCCAACATGAAAAAGCTCTGTAGTGTGTGGAGGTGTGATAACGGGATGTGCAAATGTACCAATAGTGATTAGGGTAACTTTTTCATACTTTGTCTAGTCTAGTGAACTTTCCTTCGAAACGTGTTCAAAATTGGTCTGTGGAGCAATATGGACGAGGACAATCGATGTCCAGCCTGGTTTGAACTTATGAATTTCCAACATAATATAGGAGCAAGGACTAGCAACTGGAGTTAACAAATTTTATTTTTTCCACTTTTCGTCACAGTTGCATTCAAAAGTTAACTGCAGCTCTATTGTACAGGAGAATATAGGACATAAATTGCCTAAAAACGTGAGGCATACAGAATGGGAGGAGAAAAGAAGAGAATCTTTGTTGCTTGATAGGATGTCTACTCACAAACCATCAGCCTACAAACGGTACGTAGTTCCAGCAGTGGAATTTTTCTTTGTTGGCCAGTATCGTTAAGATTTTGTTAACATTTTATAAGTTTGACAGCTTCGAGTTACGTCAGCGATGTTACATGGTTACAGATGTGTTTTTATAAATCCATGGAGTTGTGTGATAGCAAAAACTTTGCAGCTGTGTATTGGTGTTCGTTTTATGAAATTATCCGTTGTCAACAATTTCAATAAAGTTATCAAAATAGTTTTTATGTTTTAAATCGGTTTGTTCTTCCAAAAGGCCCTATACTGAACTTTCTGGAAGAGATATAAATCTATATACACATCCGCAAATATCCAGAACAAATTTTAAACGAACGAACCGATTTAAAATATAGAAACTATTTTGATAACTTTTATTGAAATTATTGACCACGGATAATTTCATAAAACGAACACCAATACACAGCTGCAAAGATTTTACCATCACACAACTCCATAGATTTATACAAACAAATCAGTAACCATGTAACATCGCTGACATAACTCGAAGCTGTCAAAAATAAAAAATGTTAACAAGATCTTAACGATACTGGTCAACAAAGAAATATCCATTGCTGAGACATTACTTGGCGGCTAATTTATAATTTCGCCGGTACATAGTTGTTCATATATTTTTAAATAATTAAAAAATTACATTAAATAACTCTCATGGCATACCAAAAATCAAGGGCAAAGACATACGTAATCTCCTTCATTGATTTCAAAAAAGCATATGATTCGATTGATAGAGAATCTCTGTTATCAGTCCTGGAAGAAATGGGTTTGGATAAGAAAACAACTAATATTATAAAAGCGACCCTTACAAATACATTTTCGAAAGTTAAATTTATGGGCGAACTATCGGAACCCTTTGAAATAAAAACGGGAGTGCGACAGGGCGATGGGCTCTCACCGTTGCAGTTCAGTTGTGCGCTTGAGAAAGTAGTCAGAGAATGGAACACAAATATTAAGAGTGGTATAAGACTGGGTTGCAAAAAGAAGAACCTTAAAGTAAATTGCATTGCTTTTGCAGATGATATGGCTCTGTTTGCTGAAACAATGGAAGAAGCACGGGAGCAAATCCTTGAACTAAAGAAACAAGGAGCTAAAATTAGTCTTCACATCTCCTCTGAAAAAACTAAGATATTGACAAACATCAAGCACTCATGTAAATACCTCAAGGTTCAAGAACAGAAGATTGAAATAGTAAAAGAATTCAAATATCTCGGAGAATGGATTAGTTGGAATGCTGGGGAAAGCAGAGCAATGGAATCCAGAAAAAATAAACTTCAATTGGCCTTCCAACTAACAAAAAATGCATAAACAAACATCCCTTTCATGGGGGGGTCCAAAATTACACATTACAAGACAGTGATTAAGCCAGAAGCACTGTATGCAGCAGAAACACTTAACATGAATTTCAAAGGCCAAATGGAGAAACTTGAGGTAAAGGAAAGAAAAATTTTAAGAAAAATCATTGGGCCAAAATTTCAAGACAATAAGATTATATACATCAAAAATGAAACTCTCTACAAGAAAATTGAAAAACTTTTAGATTCTATGCGAAAAAGGAGAATAAATTTTTATGGCCATCTTCTCAGAATGAATTCCAACAGATTAACTAAACAAATCTTTGACTTCTTCTGTAACCGAAAAACGAAGCCCAACTGTTTTAAAGAAACTAAGAAACTGAGAAAGACCTAGGGGAATTAAATATTTCAGAAAATTCACTTATTTTTCGAACTGCTAAATTAATTACTAAAGATGAAAACATAAGGTTCCAAGACAAATCCACACCAAAGTCCAAATCCTTCATCTCGGAAGAAGAGAGGAGAAGAAGATCAAAAAGAATGAAGAAATACTGGGCCCTAAGAAAAGAACAACGCACAAAGAAATGATTGATCCAGCGTACCCCAAAGAGGGTGAAACGAAAGAAGAAGAACTCTCATTAGTGAGATTAATATTACATAGCTTCGTTGTGAAGGATATAGCTTCAACTGGCACTGTTATATATGTATAAACAGTAATTCTTGTACAAAGCCCAATAGCTTCTGAAAGAGCAGGAATGACAGCCCCCACACAACCGTCATGGTATACGGAAGATCTGTTCTATAACCGTGAACCAATGTGAACCAGTAAGTAGATCTGAAATGCGTTACTCTGGCACAGTAAATACGGGAACTGTTCAGCTAAAACATTTAGACCACTGCCCTCCGCGATGTTGGATGCTGCCTGGCGGCGTTGCGGACGCGTCACGCGGTAGAAAAAGTATGTAAGCGTAGCAGACAAAGACGAGGGTGACCCTAGAGAAGATATGGGCTGCAAATCGGGAAATGCATTGAGAGGCGCGACTGTTACGGTCGCAGGTTCGAATCCTACCTCGGACATGGATGTGTGTGATGTCCTTAGGTTCGTTAGTTTTAAGTACGAGGGCAGTTCAATAAGTAATGCAACACATTTTTTTTCTGAAACAGGGGTTGTTTTATTCAGCATTGAAATACACCAGGTTATTCCCCAATCTTTTAGCTACACAACACTATTTTTCAACGTAATCTCCATTCAATGCTACGGCCTTACGCCACCTTGAAATGAGGGCCTGTATGCCTGCACGGTACCATTCCACTGGTCGATGTCGGAACCAACGTCGTACTGCATCAATAACTTCATCATCCGCGTAGTGCCTCCCACGGATTGCGTCCTTCATTGGACCAAACATATGGAAATCCGACGGTGCGAGATCGGGGCTGTAGGGTGCATGAGGAAGAACAGTCCACTGAAGTTTTGTGAGCTCCTCTCGGGTGCGAAGACTTGTGTGAGGTCTTGCGTTGTCACGAAGAAGGAGAAGTTCGTTCAGATTTTTGTGCCTACGAATACGCTGAAGTCGTTTCTTCAGTTTCTGAAGAGTAGCACAATACACTTCAGAGTTGATCGTTTGACCATGGGGAAGGACATCGAACAGAATAACCCCTTCAGCGTCCCAGAAGACTGTAACCATGACTTTACCGGCTGAGGGTATGGCTTTAAACTTTTTCTTGGTAGGGGAGTGGGTGTGGCGCCACTCCATTGATTGCCGTTTTGTTTCAGGTTCGAAGTGATGAACCCATGTTTCATCGCCTATAACAATCTTTGACAAGAAATTGTCACCCTCAGCCACATGACGAGCCAGCAATTCCGCACTGATGGTTCTCATTTGCTCTTTATGGTGTTCGGTTAGACAACGAGGGACCCAGCGGGAACAAACCTTTGAATATCCCAACTGGTGCACAATTGTGACAGCACTACCAACAGAGATGTCAAGTTGAGCACTGAGTTGTTTGATGGTGATCCGTCGATCATCTCGAACGAGTGTGTTCGCACGCTCCGCCATTGCAGGAGTCACATCTGTGCACGGCCGGCCCGCACGCGGGAGATCAGACAGTCTTGCTTGACCTTGCGGCGATGATGACACACGCTTTGCCCAACGACTCACCGTGCTTTTGTCCACTGCCAGATCACCGTAGACATTCTGCAAGCGCCTATGAATATCTGAGATGCCCTGGTTTTAAGCCAAAAGAAACTCGATCACTGCCCGTTGTTTGCAACGCACATCCGTTACAGACGCCATTTTAACAGCTCCGTACAGCGCTGCCACCTGTCGGAAGTCAATTAAACTATACGAGACGAAGCGGGAATGTTTGAAAATATTCCACAAGAAATTTCCGGTTTTTTCAACCAAAATTGGCCGAGAAAAAAAATGTGTTGCATTACTTATTGAACTGCCCTCGTAGTTCTAAGTTCTAGGGGACTGATGACCACAGATGTTAAGTCCTATAGTGCTCAGAGCCATTTGAACCATTTTGCATTGAGAGAAGCGATTTTGACAAGGGGCAGGTTAATATTACACCGAGTATCTCGAAAACGACGAGGCTGATCGAATGTTCAAGTGCTACTGTCGTGCCAAGCGGTTCCAGGCGCTACAGACTGGAACCACGCGACCGCTACGGTCGCAGGTTCGAATCCTGCTTCGGGCATGGATGTGTGTGATGTCCTTAGGTTAGTCAGGTTTAAGTAGTTCTAAGTCTAGGGGACTGATGACCTCAGATGTTAAGTCCCATAGTGCTCAGAGCCATTTGAACCATATGTTGCTACTGACGTGAGCATCTACAGGAAGAGGTGGAAGGACAGTGAAACTAGTGCGAGGCGCTAAATAGTTGGATGTCTCTTCACAGGACATAGCGTTCGGAGGATTGTCTGCTCTGTAAAGCAGGATAGATGCTGTGGCATCTCTGCCGAAAGAGCACAATGTTGGTGCACGTTCACAGTACAGTGTTGAGCACTGAGCTCCACAGCAGACTACCCCTACGTGTTCACACGTTGACTAAACGACATCGTCAATTACGATTGCAATGGGCTCAGGACCATTGGGACTCTACTATTGATCAATGGAAACGTGTTTAATGAACAAAGTAAGAGCATATGGACTATCAGACCAATTGTGTGATTGGATTGAGGAGTTCCTAGATAACAGGACGCAGCATGTCATTCTCAATGGAGAGAAGTCCTCCGAAGTAAGAGTGATTTCAGGTGTGCCGCAGGGGAGTGTCATAGGACCGTTGCTATTCACAATATACATAAATGACCTGGTGGATGACACCGGAAGTTCACTGAGGCTTCTTGCAGATGATGCTGTGGTGTATAGAGAGTTTGTAACAGTGGAAAATTGTACTGAAATGCAGGAGGATCTGCAGCGAATTGACGCATGGTGCACGGAATGGCAATTGAATCTCAATGTAGACAAGTGTAATGTGCTGCGAATACACAGAAAGATAGATCCTTTATCATTTAGCTACAAAATAGAAGGTCAGCAACTGGAAGCAGTTAATTCCACAAATTGTCTGGGAATAGGCATTAGGAGTGATTTAAAATGGAATGACCATATAAAATTAATCGTCGGTAAAGCAGATGCCACACTGAGATTCATTGGAAGAATCCTAAGGAAATGCAATCCGAAAACAAAGGAAGTAGGTTACAGTACGCTTGTTCGCCCACTGCTTGAATACTGCTCAGCAGTGTGGGATCCGTACCAGATAGGGTTGATAGACGATATAGAGAAGATCCAACGGAGAGCAGCGCGCTTCGTTACAGGATCATTTAGTAATCGCGAAAGCGTTACGGAGATGATAGATAAACTCCAGTGGAAGACTCTGCAGGAGAGACGCTCAGTAGCTCGGTCCGGGCTTTTGTCGAAGTTTCGAGAACATACCTTCACCGAAGAGTCAAGCAGTATATTGCTCCCTCCTACGTATATCTCGCGAAGAGACCATTAGGATAAAATCAGAGAGATTAGAGCCCACACAGAGGCATACCGACAATCCTTCTTTCCACGAACAATACGAGACTGGAATAGAAGGGAGAGCCGATAGAGGTACTCAAGGTACCCTCCGCCACACACCGTCAGGTGGCTTGCGGAGTATGGATGTAGATCTAGATGTAGATGTAGATGTTTGCTCTTGGAGTGAATCACTTTTAATGCTACACAGGTCGATGTCCGTCTCCACAAACGCCATTACCGAGGAGAACGGCGGCTCGAAACGTGCAGCGCGCCGTGGACGCAGGCTGATGTGAGCAGTATAATGCCCTGGGAGACTTTCCCAGAGCTTGCTTGGGACCTGCGGCTGTAATCGAAGATACGCTGCATCCCTTCATGCTCGATGTCTTCCCCAACGACGATGTCATCTTTGAGCAGTATAACTGTCCATTTCTCGTAGCCAGATCAGTGCTACTGTGGTTTGAGGAGCATTATAATGAACTAGCGTTCATGTCTCGGTGACCAAACTCGTTTATTATAAATTTTACAGAACCAAAGTGGATCGCTATCGGGCGCCATCACCGCGTTCGAATGTCAGCGGCTCGTTATTTACGCGAATTACATGACCTGTGCGTAGACATCTAATGCCACATACCTTCACAAAGCTATGAACGAACTGTCGGATCCCCGATACGCAGAACACGTATTTCGTTCCAAAGACAGACAAGCAAGCTATTAAGCAGGTGGACATAATGTTTTGGGTCTTCAGTGTATTCACTACACGCAACACCTAAGAGCATTAATTCTCTTGGTAGTTAATTAAAGACAATAATATGAAGATTACGTGAAGGGAACGGATAAGGAATCTTGAGTTATCAAAATTAACATCGATAAATGCGAGTATCACGAGCCATTGTCGTTATGAATTACTGTAATCCAACTACGAGGTGAAATACAGCCAATATCAAATTTTTGTGGCAGATTATAATGCGACCAATTTGTGTATTAACTTCTCATTACTTAAAATTAAGAAGCAGTGATTTTTGTAGTCACTGAAAGTAGAGTGTCTGAACATAATTGATTTCGTACCTAAGAAAATTGCTTTTATCTCCACTTGATCTTTATTATGTAATGGTCATTATTTGGAGCAATCTGCTTTGTCAGTTAGTCAGAGGACAATTTTCTTCTAAAATGTTTTTTCCGTAATTTAAAATCCATCAGTAGAGATTTTACGCTTGTATAGCGCAAATTGTCAGATGCTTTTTGGTGTAGTCACGTTGCATCAAAACTATATTTCTGAACGATTTGGCGCTGCAGATAGGTACCACATGGCTATTGAAAATTTAGATTTTTTGTGTTCCATCGTCAGTATTATTACTTACCGTTTTTACAAACCGACCATAAAATTAATAATTTCTCAGAAATAGTTTCTACGCGTTTTCTGGTGATTTCTATAGTAGTACACACGCTAAATACGGTTCAGCATAAACTGCGACACCTGTAGTGTCAATTTTTCAAGCAATAAATATTTCTAATTTTGAAGGGAGTAAAAGTGCTGTTGCTAATATATGCCTACTCAATGAGTTCTCGTAAGTTAATGGACATTTGGGTCCACTAGAGTACATTTTCGATCAGTACTTCGCCATACGTCTATAGGTATCTAAATTTAATGTTACCAATTAAGGTTTTTGTAATTTTTTTGCTTCTATGTTTACGTGAATGACAAACGCTTTTGGTAGTTTAAATATCACTATCGAGCAAGTATATAAATCAAGTTCAATGGATTTTTGGGTGGGACAATAAATCGATTTCATTTGTTTTGCTGTATTACACGTGAGTTTATGCAAGATTTGACTAACGTTTTCAATTACTATGATTTTAAACCGAATGAGCTTAGGGTACCACTTTCACACAAGGTCAGTTTCGCAGTGACTCGTGAGTTCAGAATTCAAACATATCTGTAAAACAAACATAGAATTCCTATATGCGAAATTTAGTGTTCTACTCTTCACAGCTCCATTGTGTATCTTTTGTACCTTGATTACAAACTCTGGGGAGACTAAATCGCAAGAGAAAAGCATAGCCATAGCATGAGATAAATCACTGAATTATTTTAACGACCTAGATAACAAGCCCGCTGCACCGTATGCAATTGCCAACATCACTGACTTCGTGTTAGCAGCTCTCTTTCGTGGCGATTATTCGTCAGTCATGAGATTCGTTTTCTTGACCAGTTCCATCTCATGTTTTTCTGTCGTAATGAAACAGAAATGTCCGATACAATGCCTGTGCAGATGGAAAAAAGGGAACAAGACCAGATGGTACAATTAGTTTTTTACACATGTTGCGGACGGGCATGTCAGATGGAACAGAGTGCACTCAGTGCGTAGCTGTCTGTGCTGTGTACTGAAAGCGTTTAACATGAGTGGGTTTACCCGACAGTCTTGTTGGCACACAGCTGAAATAACACTCCATCCGTCAAAACCACTGTATGAATATCTTTTTATGAAAAAAAATATTATTGTATCTGAAATACGTAACAGAATGGAACATGGTTGCAACTAAACAACTGTTAATTCGCGTATTTTCCAGCGACTGAGTTATGTCCGCGTTCGCCATGTCCGGAACAGCTGCCTGTTCATTGTTAAGTTCTTTCACAGTGAGTGACAAATTCACGTTGTGTTTCGTTGTCAAAAGCTGACATTATGACGCTGCAGTGAGGTTGTAAATATGGGTCATATATCATTCAAAAAGAAACGTTCGAGGAACTATGTTTGCAACCACTTTAAGCAATTAAAAAAAAAGATAAAAAAAGTGATGATTCCCGTAATGGGGATGTTTAAGGATGTGAGGAATCTGTAGATACGCGATTAATACTTTAAAACTTTTGAAAACCATTATATTTTCACAGTTTTAAACATGGCTGAAAGCACCAACCACAAATAAATTTTCAATACACGGACTGTAAACCAAACCGATTGCATAAGTGTAATGTAACAATTTCGGACACTTGAGCGTTTATGACGCTACTATCGCCCAGTAAGTGGCGCGCTCTACACGATTTTTAGCTGACATCGGAACTAGTTGCCAAACGTTCAGTCTAATCTTAGCTCTTTTAACAAGCTGTACCTATTGTAACAATTTCTACAGTGTCAATGGAGGACTTTATTTCATATTTTATGATGTCTGACTTGAGATACTTAGCACATCATGCATTTTTACAATTTTAACGTCATATAAGTACCAATTTTATTCCATGTTCTCCTGTTCAGTGTGTTCAAGTACTAAGTTTTCAGATGTTTATTTTATAATATGTTTAATCATTATAGCTGACTTTCTTCTGAAGAACTACGCTTAGTGGTATCAAAATCTGGTCATTGTTCTTACACTAAACTTACGTAACCAGATAGCTGCATATTTCATATATCAAAAAAATATACTATTTTTCTTCGCTTCTTAGGTCTCGCTAACTGTCGGTCAGCGGATATTTATAGTAGGCAGATACTTCTGAGTGTTTTGTCGATGCAGGTTCCACTACTTCGTTGGTATTCTGTCTCTGGACGGTATTACATGGTTTAAAGTTAACGCCGAAGGTACCGGCGAATTAGCAAACTGCCAGAAAATGAACCCACCGCTGAAGACTGAATCAATTACAGCACGCACCCAAAGCAAGCGTCTGGAGAAGATGGCGTCCTACTTTTTCTGATGTGTGAAACATGTACGACATTTGGTGGCGAGCATAGATGTTTTTAACGAAATTTGTTGGTTGATAACTCTGCAAATTGCAGTGTATCGTGAATTACAACAAAAAATTTACTATGTGATGTATAGTGCAATGTTTGTCTTTCTTGCGATGCATCTACGCTTTCTTTCGTCAAGTTGAAAAGAAAATGATTCTAGCAGATTTGCTCTGCGTAACTTTGACCGTGAATTTCTATTAGTTAAACTCAAAAGAACCAGTTTGACTTCCAAAGTTAAAGAAAGTATCCATGTCAGAATTTGGTAACGATCTCCAAAAGAAGACAAATTTAAGAAAAAAACTGCAAAATTTTCATAAATGAGGATTAAAAAAAAGCAGTAATTATGCTTAGTTATAAATGTAAGGCAAAACAAAATCCCACTTGGTCTTGAGTATGCGGTTATATGACGTTCTACCTAATGCAAAGGCGGTTCACGTAGTTGGACAGAAATCAGATTTACAGTTCCCATCGGTAGCGTGCATTGCACCATTATCGAACGGGCAGCCTTACTATGATTGGTAGGCGCTCGGAATCTAATGGCCGACGTCACAACTTAAGCGAATTACCCTATAACACAACAAAACATGTAAATACACTCCTGGAAATGTAAAAAAGAACACATTGACACCGGTGTGTCAGACCCACCATACTTGCTCCGGACACTGCGAGAGGGCTGTACAAGCAATGATCACACGCACGGCACAGCGGACACACCAGGAACCGCGGTGTTGGCCGTCGAATGGTGCTAGCTGCGCAGCATTTGTGCACCGCCGCCGTCAGTGTCAGCCAGTTTGCCGTGGCATACGGAGCTCCATCGCAGTCTTTAACACTGGTAGCATGCCGCGACAGCGTGGACGTGAACCGTATGTGCAGTTGACGGACTTTGAGCGAGGGCGTATAGTGGGCATGCGGGAGGCCGGGTGGACGTACCGCCGAATTGCTCAACACGTGGGGCGTGAGGTCTCCACAGTACATCGATGTTGTCGCCAGTGGTCGGCGGAAGGTGCACGTGCCCGTCGACCTGGGACCGGACCACAGCGACGCACGGATGCACGCCAAGACCGTAGGATCCTACGCAGTGCCGTAGGGGACCGCACCGCCACTTCCCAGCAAATTAGGGACACTGTTGCTCCTGGGGTATCGGCGAGGACCATTCGCAACCGTCTCCATGAAGCTGGGCTACGGTCCCGCACACCGTTAGGCCGTCTTCCGCTCACGCCCCAACATCGTGCAGCCCGCCTCCAGTGGTGTCGCGACAGGCGTGAATGGAGGGACGAATGGAGACGTGTCGTCTTCAGCGATGAGAGTCGCTTCTGCCTTGGTGCCAATGATGGTCGTATGCGTGTTTGGCGCCGTGCAGGTGAGCGCCACAATCAGGACTGCATACGACCGAGGCACACAGGGCCAACACCCGGCATCATGGTGTGGGGAGCGATCTCCTACACTGGCCGTACACCACTGGTGATCGTCGAGGGGACACTGAATAGTGCACGGTACATCCAAACCGTCATCGAACCCATCGTTCTACCATTCCTAGACCGGCAAGGGAACTTGCTGTTCCAACAGGACAATGCACGTCCGCATGTATCCCGTGCCACCCAACGTGCTCTAGAAGGTGTAAGTCAACTACCCTGGCCAGCAAGATCTCCGGATCTGTCCCCCATTGAGCATGTTTGGGACTGGATGAAGCGTCGTCTCACGCGGTCTGCACGTCCAGCACGAACGCTGGTTCAACTGAGGCGCCAGGTGGAAATGGCATGGCAAGCCGTTCCACAGGACTACATCCAGCATCTCTACGATCGTCTCCATGGGAGAATAGCAGCCTGCATTGCTGCGAAAGGTGGATATACACTGTACTAGTGCCGACATTGTGCATGCTCTGTTGCCTGTGTCTATGTGCCTGTGGGTCTGTCAGTGTGATCATGTGATGTATCTGACCCCAGGAATGTGTCAATAAAGTTTCCCCTTCCTGGGACAATGAATTCACGGTGTTCTTATTTCAATTTCCAGGAGTGTAGGTTTGATAAAACACAGACCATACCCACCCCTCCAAAATATACGAAAAAACGCATTCAACAACAACTACAACGAAACAAGAGATAAAGATGAAGTGGGTAGAAAGTAATGACTACTGCTAACGCTGAAATCAGAACACAGACTGTCTCACACTTAACTGAAACTAAAGTTACTTTTAAAGAAAGAAAAAAATTAGAAAAGTTTCTCACAATAAGGAAAAAAATTACAATTTTTACTGTTTAAAACGCTTTGAACCTTTACTCGGCGGTAGAAAGATCCAGAGTTTTAGGTTGCAGCTAACCTGTTCGTATTCGACGCGTTGTCGCGTCAGCGGCTGTGCTTTGGTGCCAGCGGCGTGGTTACTGTGGCTTTACCAGTTGTGAGCCTGCTTAGTACGTGTTTCTTCTGGAAGCTATTTTGTCCTTCCTCGCAATTTTCGTCACAGACCAGTCGGAGCTAACGTTGCTGTACTGATACAGATTCGTATGTGCGCAACAATAACGTCTCTTACGCACACGACACGGTTACTAACATGCAGAATAAGGTTTTAAAACAGTACATAATTCACTTTAGCTCGCCAGTCGCGAAGTTACATTCCATCCAATCTCGGCATAAGCTCACAATTCCAAATTCACGGTTCCAGCGAAACATTTCCACACGTAATAAAAAGTTCAAATGTTTCCACAGCGGCGGTTAATGTTTTAATGCGCGCTGCCGTTCCTTGTGTGGCAACCAAAATATAATTTTAAAATATGTTAGTCAATACAACCCAGTTAGAAGAAAAAAATTCGGTTCTAACAACGAGAATCACTGGCCATTCGCGTGTGTATTGTCACTGCTGTTTGAAGTACTCCACGAAGCTCACAGTATTCACAAGGCTTAACATTTTCTTTCACATCGTCCACTTCGAAATTTAGTTCAAACCGTGATCGAAACATCAGAAAGAGGCCGCAAATTTTCGTGTGTTTCCTTCTAGCTCGATTATACAACACAGGCGCACGTAAATGTCACCATATTGCACAGCCTCTACCACAGCAGCTATCAATATGGTTCTCGCATCACCGTTTGTACAACAGTGTTGTATATTACATGTAGTTATACAATGTGCATTTAACAAAAGCATTCCACAGAAGATGAAACATATGTTGAAACTTCTGCATATTAAATTAGTAGGAGATTCATGTAGCCAATTAATTAAAGCACAACGTAGTCATATTTCATACTATAGAACGAAACAAAGAAATATTATATAGACCATGGAAGATACATGTGCAGATTAAATTAAGCAAAAGAAAAGAAAGAAGAAAAATTTATTTATCGCAACTGACGATATTTTCGCTATGTGAAGGAACTCTCGACACTTTGGAACGCTTAATTCTTAATCAACAATTCTCGCACTCTCCTCTTTTTCCTTATTCTTTCTTTTCCTCCTTTTCTTCTTCTGTTTCGTTTGACTATTTGTAGATGCCGTGGTACGTTCATTGTGTTCAGCCATATGCCAAACAAGTGTGCATATTTCTTACGACAGCTTATTGGTTGATTTTATAATTATATACAGGGTGTTTGTTTTAACTTGAGACAATTACCCCGAAAAAGGGGCATCATAAATGAAATGTAGACTCAAATGCGTCGGCTCTCAACTGCAAAAATAGACACACAAGCCATATGTCGATTACAATGCCATCTACCATGAATGGGAAACAATGGTTTGAGCCAATTGTACGTGTTGCTTGGTGAAAAGTCTGAAAATGCAGCAAAAATGCTGGGTTCCAATTTGAAAACACCACACCCACGCAGGAGGGGTGGTTAAGGGATGGGCAGTTGTAGTACAGGCATATGTTCATTTTACTAGTATTAACTTTTCACCTACATCTTTTTCGTACGATGCGTTGTTTCCGAGATATTTAGTTGCCTCAAGCTAAAACAACCACCCTGTATGTGAGTGAGAGACGGCTGATACACTGCGAATCACATAAGCAGCCGTATGTTCGATCAGTCAGTTTGGTGCGTTATTTGTGGACCGTGGATATCTGAGCTTTTGCTTTCTTATCATTCACGTTATGCCAATGCAGTACGGGTTGAGTAATCTATGATTGCAAGTTTCTTTCTAAGAATACAGCTCAGATGCGGTTCCAATGGTGAACCTGTGAATTAACATGGCAATAATACCATACGTTTCACTTATGAAAGCAGTGCTGACGTGAATGTTGAACAACTGTTCGTTGGTTACTATTTTTTCGGTGGCGGCTCTGTATCACTTAATATGTGTTAATAATGCTTTTGGTATAATTGGTATGTCGAGCGGAAACTCCACCCTCATTGGCTCCCATTTCTTACTTAAGATTTTTATAATACCATGGCCCCAGATTTGTGTACTTTTGTGCAAGCAGCTGATCACACGAGCTTTTAGTTTCTGTCTTACACCCGTAAGGTTTAGACCAACCGTTATGACTGGCAGAGTTTAGGTGCTGTAACGCACTTCAGAAATATATCTTGTCATGATAAAGCAGCATAGGTCTCGTCGGATGTTACATACTATAACAACATGAGCTTAAAGTATCTGTGTCCAATAACTCGGTTTACCTAATACTGAGATATTTTGCAGGTTTTCTAACAAGTTCAGCTGCCTGTCGCAGCGAAATTTGATATTGGTCATAATTTCGTTTAGCATGTCTACCCAATTTCATGTCGACATCTTGTGGGGTATTGCTTCCAGACATATACTGAGTGGTTTGTGGTAGCTGCTTTGTTGATACTAGTCAGAATGGCCTGTGCCAGCGATGTTGTTACCGATGTGGAGTAGGGAGGTTTTACTTTTATTTAGCTGAGCAGCCGTTGCCGCAGTAAAATCACTGTGACGCTACCCGCCAAACCGAGATCTTCCGACGACAATAGGACAATGCATTTGTCATCAGTGTACTCTGTGCAACGTTTCCTGGCATTTCCGTTAGTCACACCAGTGGTTGCGGCCGTAATGTTTGTTAACAGAGGGTCTGCAGCGATGGTGTACAGAGCCATCTAGAGTGAGCAACTAGATGCAACAGATACATTGCCAGTGCGAATTTATGTGGCTGTTTGGAAAAAAAAATAATTGTAAGTAAGGACAAGCAGTTTCCATCGCGTAACAGATATGGATGCTAAACACCGTAAGATAGATGAAGCATCCATCTGCAACCTCCTCTAAAATTTTTCTGCGTATCTGACCAGAGTGTCACGCTATAATGTCGATCAATGTTTCACCGACGGTTGCAAGAGGGATGGATCAGGATAATGTATTTAATACTTTCCTAGTGCCAATTCCGCTCTTATACTGAGATATCGTGCTTCTGCCATGCGCTCTCAAAAAATGTCATGGAACCGTGTTTTTGATTAGGTGACAGAAGTGTTGAGGGGGGAAGGGGCTTTACGTCCTTAATAGAAGGTAATTAAATATCCTTTTGGCTAGTATTCTAGCCAGCGGGGCTCGATGATGTTAGAGAAACCCTATAGGTGATGTTTTAGACATCAGCAATTTCACCCGTCAATACACGTGTAATGGAGCATATATAGGTTTGAGAAATACACACTCAGCGGATTTCATATACTCTTTCCGGTCATCAGACAAGTAACCTTTTCTTCATACGCTATAAAAATTCTTCATACGCTATAAAAATTAGGCTCTCTCATCTGCTGATGTCTCGAAATCTAATAACTATTAAAATTTGTGATTAACTATAAGAAGTAGATGGGATGTTCACAGTGGAGATTAATAATGTTGTCATAGAATAAAGAGATGAAGTTTAGTACAGCAGGGCAGTTGAAGGCGACTGGTTGGACAGGAAAGCATGTAAACAGAAGAGAAAATGGCCTAGAGTGGTACCAATAAATAAAGTTTTCAAAATTAAGCTTACAATGTGCACTGCCAAGTTTGACACAAGGCAATGAAATTCATTCAAAAACTGAAGATTTCTTAACGAACATTGGAGGGTAATTATTAGGAGAGAGCCACGCGGGATTAGCGGAGCGGTCTGAGGGCGCTGCAGTCAAGGACTGTGTGGCTGGTCCCGGCTGAGGTTCGAGTCCTCCCTCGGGCATGGGTGTGTGTATGTTTGTCCTTAGGATAATTTAGGTTAAGTAATGTGTAAGCTTAGGGACTGATGACCTTAGCAGTTAAGTCCCATAAGATTTCACACACATTTGAACATATTAGGAGAGACAGTAGGTTGGAAAAAATAATGGAATACATTATGAATCTAATGGAAGTAGGAGGGACAGACAGTCAGGTGAACTAAGAGGACAGAGAAAGTGAAATAATGAAGGGCTGGTTGATGAAAAAATATGTATTTATAGCGGCAACGTACAATGGCTGAAGGTCGTAACATACAGAGAGATGTGGAGGCCTCTATGGAGCACTGGATGTTAGATGGGTGTGATGATATTGAAATATAATTACAAATACAGATAAACCTGTTAGAGCACGATGGTAAAGAGTGTCAAATCAGGAATGAAAGCGATAGGTAATCAAAACGTTCCTTTCCTCCATCGGTGATGCTCAGCGAGTGAGAAACTGGTTATACAATTACTATGTAACCTTATTTTTAATCATAATTTTGATATGTCATATTTCCAAGTAGATTAAATTCAAATATGAAGACTACTGCAATTTTAAATTAGACCGATTCACCACTTGATGCAACCAGTGGTTGCTTAAGGTCAATCCTTCCAAAATCCAGGCGATCATTGTAGGCAAAACCAACCCTTCCTTCCGCCTCCTCGATTTCTATGTCACCATCTATGGCCGTCCTATCGCCCTCACCCCCACCCTTAAGTACCTTGGCATCACCCTTGACTATCGCCTCTCCTGGACCCTCCCACCTCCAGGCAATCCAAGGCACACTCCAACTCCGTCTCCTCAAGCTCCTTTCTGGCCGTACTTGGGGTCTGGACCTCTCCACCATTCTCCATACCTATAAATCCCTCATCCGACCTATTCTTTGCTACGCCCACCCTGCCTGGATCTCCGAACCCATGCCTTTTACAAATCCCTTCACATCCTACAACGCCATGCTCTTTGCCTCGCCTATCGCATCCGTCTCCCCTACCCCACACAGATCCTGTATGACCTTAGTCCGTTCCCCCACCTCCTCCTTTTCCTCGAACGGATACGGATCCTCTACATCTCCCGTAAACTCGATCCTCCTCACCCGCTTGTCTCTCCCATCCTCTCCCGCCCCCGTCCACTGCCGCGCCTGTATTTCCATGTCGCACCTGCTCTCCATCTCTCCACTCTCATACCCTCTCGCAAGGTGGCTTCCGCCAGCTCCCCCTCCTTGATGATGCCCTCCTCCCCTCCATCTACCCCTCCTACCAACTTTGATACTCCCTCCCTCTTCCTATGGGCACCCTCTCTTCCTTCTCTCCCCCTTCCCTCTCTCCTCCCTCTCTCCCCCCTCCTCCTCTGGGCTTCCCCTACCCCCATACCTTCGTTCCTCATACCGTCTCCTCTGCCGTTGGCATCTTTGCTCTGCCCTCTCCCTCTCCACCCCCTTCTTCCCCTCTTGGCAGGTCCCCGGACTCGCACACGTTACGTGGACATTCGCGCGCCGGAGATCATCGCCATCAGTTTCGTGTGTGTGCCATCGTGTTTGTGGTTTAGTGTTTTTCGCCGTCACGCTCCTTCGTTCACCTGTACCGTGCAAGTCTTCAGTGTTTGTGCACAGTGCCGACAGTTTTTAGTGTTTTTTCGTCGAGTGTGAACGGCTTCGTGTTATTTGTTTCTGTGTCTACTGTTTTTTTGCCCACTACTTTATTCTGTATCTTCTGTGTCTCCTTTGTATTTTCTTTGTACAACTTGAGGCTGAAGAGCAGCGTAGTATGCTGCTGCCAGCCCACCTTATGTAAGGTGTTTAAACAACAATAAAGAAAAAAAATCATGCCTTAGCAGTGTGTTCGTCGCACCTGAAGATGTAGGTCAGTTGCGCTGATGAAATATTGTGGAGTTTTCACTATGACATCCGACGTCTCGCCCGAGAACCATATATACAGATGAATGTACACATAGTGCCCGAATTTTTGCAGTATTTCACCCCTGTTTGAACTACCTCCTTTCAAAAAACTAAAACAAAAAAAAAAAACATCTGAACAGGCCTTGTGGGCCTTCGGCGTCACCAGATGCGGCTACAGAGGGGCATTTGGTCAGGACACCGCTCTTCCCGTCGTTTCAGTTTTCGTGACCGATATCACAACTTCTCAGTCAAGTAGCTCCTCAATTGGCCTCTCAAAGGCTGATGGCACCCTGCTTGCCAACAGCACTCGGTAGGCACAGACGGTGGCCCATGCAAGTGCTAGCCAAGCCCGCTAGCGCTTACCTTCGGTGATACGACGCGAACCGGTGTTGCCACTGCGGCAAGGCCGTTGGCTCCGTAATAATGGGTAGGCCAATAAAGTACAGACCCTTGTATCTTGTCGTGCTTCCTGGACTCCGCATGTACTACTGTCCTTGTATCCCACATCGCTGCCAACAACCGCCGGGAGAGTGGTGTGCTGACCACATGCCCCTCTGTATCCGCATCCAGTGACGCCTGTGGTCTGAGGGTGACACGGCGGCCGGTCGGCACCTTTGGGCCTTTATGGCCTGTTCGGAAGGAGTTTAGTTTTTAGTTTAGTTTAATTATTACGGAACCATTTTTACCACAAAGTGCGAAACATACCTTGTAAGACACCTCATCTTACATTGTACAAAGTACACTTAAATGTAAATAAGATGATCGCAGCAGTGCATTACATTTTGGAAACTATGAATGTTGATTCCGGACGTGGAGTGCATGTGTTAAAAGAACTGACATACCATTTCGTTGTACATCCGAATCAGCACAATGTTAGTAATTATAAGCGACAGTTTAAAGGTATATGTTAACTTTGAAGTACTATGTCGTCTGCTCTAAACAGAGTGTACTTTGGGCGGGTTTCAGAAGAAGCGTAAGGATCAATTTTTTCGATTCGTGACGGACACTTAGCGATTTCTCTTTAAATTGCTTAATCAGTATAACTGCAAGAAGATTAATCAACTTCGTAAGCTGTACGTTTGGACAGAGCTACATCACAAAATCAGCTACGATTTAGATTCATATACAAGATGAGGCATATAAAACAGCCCCGAAATGCTTCGGCCCCCCACCCCCCATCCCCCCTCATCCCTCCCAAAAAGTACTCACAATGAGCAAATATACCACGGTGCGGTATTGGCTAAGATAGTTGAAAATGTGGCAAATTTACTGACGTACAGAAGTGTGTTTTTAACGATTATAGCTGTCAAATATTGACGCCGAAGGTGTAGTTTTGTTGTTTGAAAATAAGTTAGTTAGATGTTTATCATTTGAATGATTCTTTTATCTACATGTTTTGGAACGAGTAAGTGTACAGGATCAGTACACACGATCACTGTCATCATTCATGAAACTTTAACATTAACGAAACTATGATTGAAACTAGTTAATGGCGTTCGATTTGGCATTTACTAATTACTTGAGTGCGGCATTTGCACACTGATTAAAGGATTTCGAGGGGCCAGAGGCAAGAACTTAATCAGATTTTTACAAATAAATGTGCCAAATTAGTGTTACTGACGGAATAAAATAATAATATCAGTTACAGAAAAAAGCTGTGACTCACTGCCAGGGTTGTAAATAGTTTACTAAGTGACAAACCGAAATGGCAAGCTGACGTGGATGGGAGTGCTGTGGTGTGAGTCATACACGACGCGGTGGTAGGGTTTCAGTTGGCGTGGCTGAATGCACGCTGGAGCCGGCTGTCATATCTCACGGCGGCTTGCGGCTGGCGAAGCGTGTCTTTCAGCAGCGGTCGTAGTATGATGTCCGGCATTAGCGGTAGTAGTGCTCAGGAGCCAAGTCTGATAAAGGCCAACGTGAATGCCTTCTCCTGGTGTCTCCTAGTAAAGTCTCTACTGTCGAGTCAAGTGGTCAATAAAGACCCACCTTAAGCAATCAGGTGGTGGGTCGTAAAATCAGGGCGGCAACTGAAAAAAAAAGTGCCGTGTCTCACTAGGAAGTGTTTGCAGTCTCGAAGTCTCTCTCTCTCTCCAGGACGATATCTTAGGGTTCACCTAAGCTATGTGTCTGGGTGTGGACATATACTCGATAGCCCAGCTCATGTTCTTCTACTGGCCAATCAGATTATTTCGAAAATTTATTGTTCACTATTCCGTACCGTAAAAAAATTCTGACGGCAAAAAGACTGCACAAAACTGACAAGGAAGTTATGCCTAAAGAACACTGTGGATGTGTTCCTTTGCAATCTCTGGCTTTATATCTGCTTATCTGCTTTCGTTTCAAGTAGACAACCCGCATTCAGAACCACGATCGCTCCATTACCTGCCCGCATAGAATACCTGTTGGGGTTGGTGGGAGGGGGGTTGGGGAGGGTCTGTAGTAGTGCAACTCCACAGGGCATTGTGGTCCCGTTCTCAGGGGGGCGTAGTACCAGGGCGACGAACGTTTGGCTCATACAGTAAAACCATGTACTCAGTGTCTATAGCTTTCCGGAGGGGCATCGTAGAGGACTTAAGACTAACACGTATGAAACTTGATTGTCTGTATCAACATCAGTACTCTTCAATTCACATTTAAGTAGCTGGCAGAGGCATTGTTTATTTACCAATATAAAGCGTAGCAAACCATTGTGCTGTCCAAGAGAAGAACTCCAACAAACGTCTTTCCTATTGCAAAGAAAGTAGACGAACACGAAACTCAGGCACAGACCGTGTATATAACCTGTGCGCTCACTATGAGTGTGCTCTACTGTTGCACATGGGAACTACAAACGGTGAGTTACGCATGTCGTCTCACTAAGACCACTGCCCAACAAGCACGGCGCATTGCCAGAAGAGAGTACCAAAACGTCAAAATTGCTTACATATTCACCGTGAAATTCTGGCTGCATATGGACCAAATGCAATGTCGCGACCAGCGTCAGTGAAATGATACCAAAAATTGGACCCAGCTTGCACAGACATGGCGTATGCTGATCGGAAGTCCAAAGTTTGCACACGCGATTTCTGTCTTATCTGCCGGAACAACATAAGGGGGGAAACAAGTTTCCAATGACTAACAGTTCTCGAATGAGTATGACGGAGTGGCTTTACATCACCGATCGTTAGATCGTTTCGACCGGTGTTTGCAGTGAATTGGTAACTTTTGTGCGAAACGTGACACGATTCTTATTTTGGTTATAAGGTTGGCACCGCGATGGTTTTACGAGTCGCTGGTCGGAAATGGTACTTGCTCCGTTTGGCGGAAACGGATTTCTCACGGCTCCAAACAGTGGCATGGAGTCCGCTGTGAACCGAGTTTGCCGCGCGGAGTGGCCGCGTGGTTTGGGAAGCCCTGTCACGGATTGCGCGGGCCCTCCCGCTGGAGGTTGGAGTCCTCCCTCGGGCGTGGGTGTGTGTGTGCTTCTTAGCATAAGTTAGTCTACGTAGTGTGTAAGTCTAGAGACCGATGACCTCATCAGTTTGGTCGCTTAGGCATTCACACACATTTGAACATTGAACCGAGTTTATGGGTCATTGACTGCGGAGGGCGCAAAGCGAAGGTTAAAAGCAGAGGAGGCACTCTCTCTCTCTTGTCGGGCAAAGTACAGACTTGGCTTTTTTTAATCGTGTTTTTCGCTGGTGTCGAGTGTTTTTTTTTTTTTTTACTATTTTGACAATTTACGTTTAGCATGACCCGTACGTAAATGTGATTAGCATCTGCCCAGAAAGTTGATGTTTCGACCAGGTACTGTAAGCTAATGTTTGCTAACTTCGCCCTCGCTTGGCCCCAGTGGCTGAGGCGTTTTAATTCGCTGAAAATCGTAGTAACTTATTGGTAATTAGCTACTTGTCAGTAATCAGCTTTCGTGCCACAGTGAATGGGTAAATTCGTATTAAGTTATGTAGTTAACGTGTCTTTCACTCCTGAGCCTCATATTGAACTCATTCAGGTAAATACACTCATGGAAATTGAAGTAAGAACACCGTGAATTCATTGTCCCAGGAAGGGGAAACTTTATTGACACATTCCTGGGGTCAGATACATCACATGATCACACTGACAGAACCACAGGCACATAGACACAGGCAACAGAGCATGCACAATGTCGGCACTAGTACAGTGTATATCCACCTTTCTCAGCAATGCAGGCTGCTATTCTCCCATGGAGACGATCGTAGAGATGCTGGATGTAGTCCTGTGGAACGGCTTGCCATGCCATTTCCACCTGGCGCCTCAGTTGGCCCAGCGTTCGTGCTGGACGTGCAGACCGCGTGAGACGACGCTTCATCCAGTCCCAAACATGCTCAATGGGGGACAGATCCGGAGATCTTGCTGGCCAGGGTAGTTGACTTACACCTTCTAGAGCACGTTGGGTGGCACGGGATACATGCGGACGTGCATTGTCCTGTTGGAACAGCAAGTTCCCTTGCCGGTCTAGGAATGGTAGAACGATGGGTTCGATGACGGTTTGGATGTACCGTGCACTATTCAGTGTCCCCTCGACGATCACCAGTGGTGTACGGCCAGTGTAGGAGATCGCTCCCCACACCATGATGCCGGGTGTTGGCCCTGTGTGCCTCGGTCGTATGCAGTCCTGATTGTGGCGCTCACCTGCACGGCGCCAAACACGCATACGACCATCATTGGCACCAAGGCAGAAGCGACTCTCATCGCTGAAGACGACACGTCTCCATTCGTCCCTCCATTCACGCCTGTCGCGACACCACTGGAGGCGGGCTGCACGATGTTGGGGCGTGAGCGGAAGACGGCCTAACGGTGTGCGGGACCGTAGCCCAGCTTCATGGAGACGGTTGCGAATGGTCCTCTCCGATACCCCAGGAGCAACAGTGTCCCTAATTTGCTGGGAAGTGGCGGTGCGGTCCCCTACGGCACTGTGTAGGATCCTACGGCCTTGGCGTGCATACGTGCGTCGCTGCGGTCCGGTCCCAGGTCGACGGGCACGTGCACCTTCCGCCGACCACTGGCGACAACATCGATGTACTGTGGAGACCTCACGCCCCACGTGTTGAGCAATTCGGCGGTACGTCCACCCGGCCTCCCGCATGCCCACTATACGCCCTCGCTCAAAGTCCGTCAACTGCACATACGGTTCACGTCCACGTTGTCGCGGCATGCTACCAGTGTTAAAGACTGCAAAGACGGCAAACTGGCTGACACTGACGGCGGCGGTGCACAAATGCTGCGCAGCTCGCGCCAGTCGACGGCCAACACCGCGGTTCCTGGTGTGTCCGCTGTGCCGTGCGTGTGATCATTGCTTGTACAGCCCTATCGCAGTGTCCGGAGCAAGTATGGTGGGTCTGACACACCGGTGTCAATGTGTTCTTTTTTCCATTTCCAGGAGTGTATTTCAGAAACAATTAAAATGATTCTAAACTATCTGTGTGGATGAGGATTGATTGTGTACCCAGAACTATGCTGTATAAGTCCACGTGTGTAATTGGACCAGCTGGATCTTAATAGCAGCCCCGAACCATCGAAATATTGGTGAGACGCCTGCTAAACCCGCAGGGCAGAAGAGGTGATTAGGATTGTGGGAAGGGCCAAATAAGGTTGGGGTCAGTTTCACCTTAAAATTGTAATTTATTGTAATTTAATAACACATTTCCAACCAAAGCGGCACAGAGCCGAACTTTTACAACTACGAGTTTCAAACTCTAAATCTTTCACGGCTGAAGGCATCCAAGCAAGAAATCTTAAAATCACAGCTAGGCTGAAAGCCTCAAGGCAAGGGTGGATAGACAAACATAAACAGCATGCAATACAAACGGCTGAAGGCCCACAATAAAATTTTCAAGATTTTAAAATAAATTACCATAACCTTTCAAAGGCAGAATGCCGCAATGTTTAAGCTTGGAAGGTAATTTAAAGGATAAGGTTCCAAGCTGCAATGTTTATGCTAGAAAGGTAATTTTAAGAATAAGTTTCCAAGACTGAGGGCCCACACCTAATTTTCCAAAATTTTAAATAAAACCATGAGCCTTAAATTTTAAGTAACTGAAAGCGGACTAAAGGAAAAGACAACACATCGGCAATAACCTTTCCGGAATTCAAAGTTACTTACGTACAGCACAGTAAAAGCAAGTATGTTTCTTTTATCATTGACTGTGATAGATTATAAACAGATAATAAACACCGGTGAGAAAGACAGTAAAGACAACTGCACTCAGAAGCCTCCAGGGGGTCGGTCTGCCCTCGTTCACTTCGGTGAGACAGGTGGTGAGCCCAACTACACTTGATCCGTCGGGACCCAACCAAGGGACAGCCACGCACTGACTTACACTACGACTTGATGATGATGATGATGATGTTTGGTTTGTGGGGCGCTCAACTGCGTGGTTATCAGCGCCCGTACAATTACCCAAACTTTACTCAGTCCAATTTCGCCACTTTCCTGGATGATGATGAAATGATGAGGACAACACAAACACCCAGTCATCTCGAGGCAGGTGAAAATCCCTGACCCCGCCGGGAATCGAACCCGGGACCCCGTGCTCGGGAAGCGAGAACGCTACCGCGAGACCACGAGCGGCGGACAACACACTACGACTTGCTTGCCACCGATCGGTACATGAGAATTCAAACAGGTGAGGAAAGGACGCTGCCTGAAATTACGTTAGTGGCCAGGGCAGGTAACCGGAACACTAACGGCCACAAGGCAGAAAAATCTGCTGTTACACTTGAATTGTAGTCAACCAACAGTTAATTCCACTGCATGGCGGCTAAATTTCAGCAATACAAACACTCGGTGTTGCTCACAGGAAAACCCTCCCAACAGCGAACCACCAAAACGAACCACACAACGTGAATGGACGTGGCTTGGGTACTTGAAACCACTACTCAACTTTGACGCCCTGGGTCGGTGAACCACGAAGCTCGTAGCGATCGGATACACTCGCAGGGACCCCCAGCAGACCCAGCCGACTGCACTGCGCGGAGATAACTTCCCTGATCCGCAGCAACCGACCGACTGCCCGCTGACCCCTAGCCGGAAACTATATGCACACAAAAAAAGATGGTACATGGTGCAAATATCGCTACACATCGCTGCTGCCACAGGTATAAGTAAGAAGAACCATGGCGTAAATACAACAAGGGCGGGAAACCAAACACAGATAGACAGCCAAGTTCAGGAAAACGCATGGTTGGGAGTGAGCACGGCTCAATTGGTTTTAGTACCATTAAGCTAGATTTTAAAAATGATATGGAATTTATATGTGGTGTTCTTTGTACATTGCTTGGAGCCTTGCTATTCAGAGTTATTGATGCATTTGGACTGCCTACCTGTTAGTGTTTATCTGGTGAACTACACTGGCGTGCTAAACGTAAGGATGACAGTAACTTTCGCATGACCTGTCACTGCCAAGTAACATAACTCACTGAGTTTGGACAACACTCAGAAAGAACTGCTACATTATAGTACAGTACAGAAAGTAACTGAAAGAAATACGCCATGAGACGGACAGTAATGACACTTATTTAAAGACAATAATTTCACTAAAATTACTGCGATTTATCATGGTCCAGTGGACATTAAAGAAGCCAGGATAGTTCCTAATAGGGTGTGTATTCACTACGGACATTAATCGTGCTCCTGTGCGTCAATGCTGACCACAACGTTAGCACGAACTTCTTGTAGCGCGATGTTCCACTCCTCCTCCACTGCGGTTGGCGACTGCTGGGTGGCTGTTGGTGAATGTGTACAGGCTGCAATACACCTACCTACTGGTACAACAGACAACGGCCTTGCCGCAGTGGATACGCCGGTTCCCGCCAGATCACCGAAGTTAAGCGCTGTCGGGCGCTGTCGGGCGTGGTCGGCACATGGATCGGTGACCATTCGGGCCGCCATGCGCTGTTGCCATTTTTTCGGGGTGCGCTCAGCCTCTTGCTAATTGAGGAGCTACTCGACCGAATTTTAGCGGCTCCAGTCAAAGAAAACCATCATAACGACTGGGAGAGCAGTGTGCTGACCACGCGCCCCTCCCATCTGCATCCTTATTGAGGATGACACGGCGGTCGGATGGTCACGATGGGCCACTTGTGGCCTGAAGACGGAGTGCTGTGCTACCGATACAACACATACTCGATGGGATGTAAATCGGGGGGATAGGTATATCAGTCCATTCGCCGACTATCCTTCCATTTCAAGAGCTGCTCCACCAGCACCGTTCGATTCTATCGCGCATTGCCATCCATAAAAATGAAGTCAGGGCCTAATACACCCTTCGAAAGACGCACAAGGGGAACGAGTATAGTCTCACAATAATGTTTAGTGAGCGTATTGTAGATCTGGTGGTCAGTACGCCAGTGCAACATTATATCTCTCCGCACCACATGGTCCACCAAAACGATCATGTTCGACAATGTGCCTCGATGCATTACGTGTTACCACCTCTCACCGTATGAGGGTACGTCAATAATGACTACTCAGACTGAATCTGCTCTTAACCAGGAATAACACGAGCTCCATGTTGTGTCTAGACAAGACAGTCTAGACACAAGGCGAGGAAGCCGAACGGGCACGCGTCAACTCACGCCGGCTTGCGTTAAGTCTGAAACAGGATACGTAATGAATGCTATAAGGAAAAGTACGTAGCTGCTGGAATACTTAACTTTAATCCATCATTTGTATACAGCATTCTTGATGATACAAGTGAGACTCTCTCTAGAAATGGTTAATGGCGGCTTGCTAGGTCGTAGCCATGGACTTAGCTGAAGGCTATTCTAACTGTCTCTCGGCAAATGAGAGAAAGGCTTCGTCAGTGTAGTCGCTAGCAAAGTCGTCGTACAACTGGGGCGAGTGCTCGTACGTCTCTCTAGACCTGGCGTGTGGTGGCGCTCGGTCTGCAATTACTGACAGTGGCGACACGCGGGTCCGACATGTACTAATGGACCACGGCCGATTTAAAGCTACCACCTAGCAAGTGTGGCGTCTGGCGGTGACACCACACTCCATTCCTCGCTGGTGCAGCCCCAATCCTCTGCGCAGCACTGCAAACAGTATCGTCTACGTGCGGGTGCAACGCAACACAACCCAATGGTCGTCGGGCAAGAGACAATCCACACGGTGTCGCCATGCCACTATGGGGCGTGAGACCGCGTGCCTTGCAGTTCTGTTAAATGTGGGTGCAGTTTGAAGTGGATTCCTTCTTGCCCGTTGCACAATGGAGCGGTCATCTGCTGCTGCAGTTGACCGTGGTCAACCTCTTCTTCGGGCAGCACTGCTTGTGGTTCCTAACACTCCCAATCAGAGTGAAACAACGCTGTGAGCAAAAACTAACTCATGGGCTGCAGTCGTCACACTTTGCCCTTCTTCCACTTTCCCGATGATTCTTCTCTGGGTCAACTACACTCATGCTCATAAATTAATGCTGGTACATGGTGAAACAACGCTCTGGTGGGCGGTTTGTGGGTTTAAATCACCTCTAGGTATAACCATGCCGTGCACTTGGCCTGCGGTCGTTGCACGGTGGCGCTGGCAGCAGTCCACATATGCAGAGGTGTGTTGGTGCATGTGAGAGTAGGGTGCAGACGTTCTCAGACGTGCTAATGGTGACCGTGTGTTGAAAATGGCTCAACGAACACGTACTGATGACGTTATGGCAGGTAGAATACTAGGGCGACTGGAGGCTGGTCAAACACAGTAAGTCGTAGGACGGGCCCTCTGTGTGCCACAAAGTTTGATCTCAAGATTATGGCAACGATTCCAGCAGACAGGAAACATTTCCAGGCGCTACAGTACGAGACGTCCACAGTGTACAACACCACAAGAAGACCGATATATCACCATCAGTGCTCGCAGACGGCCACGAAGTACTGCAGGTAGCCTTGCTCGGGACCTTACCGCAGCCACTGGAACAGTTGTCTCCAGACACACAGTCTACAGACGACTGAACAGACGTGGTTTATTCGCCCAGAGACCTGCAAGGTGCATTCCACTGACCCCTGGTCACAGGAGAGCCCTTGAAGCCTGGTGTCAAGAACACAGTACATGGTCATAGGAACAGTGGTCCCAGGTTATGTTGACGGATGAGTCCAGGTATAGTCTGAACTGTGATTCTCGCCGGGTTTTCATCTGGCGTGAAACAGGAATCAGATACCAACGCCTTAATGTCCATGAAAGGGACCTGTATGGAGGTCGCGGTTTGATGGTGTGGGGTGGGATTATGATTGGTGCACGTACACCACTGCATGTCTTTGACAGAGCAACCGTAACAGGTCAGGTGTATCGGGACGTCATTTTGCACCAGTATGTCCTTTTCAGGGGTGCAGTGGGTCCCACCTTCCTCCAGATGGATCATAACGTACGGCCCTACCGAGCTGACATCGTGGAGAAGTACGTTGAAACAGAAGATATCAGGCGAATGGAGTAGCCTGCCTGTTCTCAAGGCCTAAACCCCGTCGAGCACGTCAGGGATGCTACCAGTCGATGTATCGCTGCACGTCTTCAAACCCCTACGACACTTTGATCCAGAGTACGCCATCCCGTTGTGCGGCCTGTGTACGTGTGCATGGTGATCATATCCCATATTGATGTCGGGGTTCATGCGCAGGAAACAGTGGCGTTTAGTAGTACATGTGTTTCGGGTCGATTTTATCGACTTATCACCAATACCGTGGACGTACTTTGTATAGTGTGTGTTCCCCATGTGCCTATGCTATTAGTGCCAGTTTTGTGTAGTGCCACGTTGTGTGGCACCACATTCTGCAATTATCCTTAATTTATGAGCATGAGTAGATGTCTCCGTGCCATAAGGTAATGAAGAACTCATATCAACTACAAGGTAACAGCTCGCTCATTGACAAACGCTATGTTTTCTCGTTACTTCAATTGCCTCGTGTTGACAGGACAGTACCATTTGGCGGTACAGTCATGCTGACCTCACACCATGTGACGTCCATCTCACCCTGTGCGACTGGTGACCTCTGGCAGCACCCGCACGTTTATTCATTCCCATCGAATAATTGATACGTTGTGTTTCTTTATCTTGCTCATACTTAAGTTTTGAAGTGCAATGTACTTTAGTTAAAATTAAAATGGATCGATCTGTCAGATTCTTGTAACATGTACTGATCTTTAAAGGTTATTTTTAAATATATTTGCCAGATAGTAGATTCGGTCCCACACCTCCTCCCTAGTGTCGGATTACGCCACACTTTGTTGAAAAACATTGTCTTTTGTCTGAGTTACTGTAATGTCTAGTGCAACATTCAATAAAAGTTACTTCTTCGCCTACCAGAACAAACTTGGTTTATGAAATTCACTCGTAGCTATGAGACTGTTTTCCTTTAATCTATACAGATAATCACAATGTATGCGACAGTAGAAAAGGTCATACTGTTTTAATTTAAGGGGAATGTCGCCAAACTGTTATAACAGCGGTGCGGTTGTACGTTGATAAATTCCCTGCTCATGCCAACTCATCACCATTTGTATTTGTAAATTTTATAAAAAAGTCTAGAATAGGAAGTGTGAAGAATAAAATAAACCAATGAAAGAGAACAGCAGAAGACGTCAGAAACGCAAGTAACATGTTAGTAGCAGGAGCACACACTCTACACATCACTACGTGGCACCTACTCGAAGCCTAATGATCCCGGAATAAGTATATAGCTCCACCGAAAGTCAGTATCATGATTCTGCAGTCAATAATTCTACATATGATTAGCCTGCCCTCTCTCAGCTTTCCATATTGTATTTTTGGTACAGAAATTGTTTAACAAGTTTGCATATTAAGTGTTAAAAACAGCTAAAACCAGTGGGTGGAAAGCAGATAGTATAATTCTGCGTGCGTTGAAAAAAAAAAAAGAAATATGAACATTCACTACAGAGAAACCACTGCAGGACCTAATTTCAGACACTGTAGAACGGTCATTATACATAAAATGGACCAGGTGAGTGGCACATTTCGCAGAAATTGTACGAGTTACGTGGAGAGCAATTTTGTACGAGTTACGTGGAGAGCAATTATGCTCCTATTTAGGAATTAGTTGAATAACATTCGCAAATTAAATCATAATTACAGGAAATAGTTGTGAAACAGAACAGGTTTAGCGTTACTTCAAATTTAAGAGCTGTATTTCTCTGTAAAATAGGGGTGGGGGGGGATGATTTATTTATTAATTTCGATGGAAGTAACGTTCAGACCTTAGCGCTATTCTAGCAAGTCTGTTTCATTTTGAGCTCACCAGCTTATCAAATGAAGATCTGGTACATATCATTCAAACAAATAATGTTTGTTTTATCTCACAGACGCGACTCGTAACACAGTGCGATAGAGACTGATACAAAATCTTTGCGCTCGCAGACGGAACACACGCTCATTCTTTCAGTACCGTTAATGCACACAATAATGTATTAAAAATAGTTCCATCAATTCTGACCGTGGTTTTAGGGAGGTTACCTCGGTTTTAAGGCAAATGCTGAAATAGGCAGTCTCTTTCCCAAAGTGGAAATTCCGTCTAGTTCCACTTCCCTCGGATCTAGCTGAAAAGATTCTGCGTATATCAAGTGTCGAGCAATTACGTACTTTGTTCGGTTGCCCATAGATCGAACGCTTTTGGTTGTTGAGTTGAGGAAATGGGAATTAATACTGAAACATATGTGCCTGATACTCTTCATTTAAATGTAATTGATTGACACTGATCATTTAAGAACATCTGCCTAATAACTAAGTATCGCATATGAGTAAGGTTATTAATTTAAGTGCAGGGGAAAATGATTTTATCCCTCCAAAGTTTAATCTGTGATGCCCTCTAAGAATCGTACGAAAGGTGAAATAACGACTCACAACAGAACTATTCTCTATTCTTTAACCAAACCCGCACAGCAGATAACGATTCTGACTACCAAAAGACAATTCTGTGCATAATCACATCGACATCATTTTTGCAGCCCCGTTGAATCGTTTCAGCTTCATTTCTTTTGACAAACTGGCCTCCTCCTCCGCGTGACTTCGCAGCCGTGGTATAGAGTGGGCTGTTTATCTAAGGGACATGGTGGAGCTGCGATTGGGGATGCGAGGCGTTGCCGATGGTGCTTGGGAGGTAGCGTCCACTTTCGGTGACAAGGGCTTAACAAGGGTTTGACGGACTTCCCTGAACTCTTTGCTAAGGGAAGCAATACCTTGACCCTAGTATTGCGGGGGTTACACGGAGGTCTCGGAGGAACAGACCTCTGGGTTGTTGTTGTTGTTGTTGTGGTCTTCAGTCCTGAGACTGGTTTGATGCAGCTCTTCATGCTACTCTATCCTGCGCAAGGTTCTTCATCTCGCAGTACCTACTGCAACCTACATCCTACTGAATCTGCTTGGTGTATTCATCTCTTGGTCTATGATTTTTACCCTCCAGGCTGCCCTCCAATGCTAAATTGGTGATCCCTTGATGCCTCAGAACATGTCCTACCAATCGATCCCTTCTTCTAGTCAAGTTGTGCCACAAACTTTTCTTCTCCCCAATCCTATTCAATATCTCCTCATTAGTTATGTGATCTACCCATCTGATATTCAGCATTCTTCTGTAGCACCACATTTCGAAAGCTTCTATTCTCTTCTTGTCCAAACTAAATGTCGTCCATGTTTCACTTCCATACGTGGCTACACTCCATACAAATACTTTCAGCAACGACTTCCTGACACTTAAATCTATACTCGATGTTAACAAATTTCTCTTCTTCAGAAACGCTTTCCTTGCCATTGCCAGTCTACATTTTATATCCTCTCTACTTCGACCATCATCAGTTATTTTGCTCCCCAAATAGCAAAACTCCTTTACTACTTTAACTGTCTCATTTCCTAATCTAATACCCTCAGCATCTCCCGACTTCATTCGACTACATTCCATTATCCTCGTTTTGCTTTTGTTGATGTTCATCTTATATACTCCTTTCAAGACGCTATCCATTCCGTTCAACTGCTCTTCCAAGTCCTTTGCTGTCTCTGACAGAATTACAATGTCATCAAAAACCTTGAAAGTTTTTATTTCTTCTCCATGGATTTTAATACCTACTCCGAATTTTTCTTTTGTTTCATTTACTGCTTGCTCAATATACAGAATGAATAACATCGGGGAGAGGCTACAAACCTGTCGCACTCCCTTCCCAACCACTGCTTCCCTTTAATATCCCTCGACCCTTATAACTGCCATCTGGTTTCTGTACAAATTGTAAATAGTCTTTCGCTCCCTGTATTTTACCCCTGCCACCTTCAGAATTTGAGAGAGATTATTCCAGTCAACATTGTCAAAATCTTTCTCTAAGTCTACAAATGTAGAAACGTAGGTTTGCCTTTTCTTAATCTAGCTTCTAAGATAAGTCGTAGGGTCAGTATTGACTCACGTGTTCCCATATTTCTACGGAATCCCAACTGATCTTCCCCGAGGTCGGCTTCTACCAGATTCTCCATTCGTCTGTACAGAATTCGCGTTAGTATTTTGCAGCCGTGACTTATTAAACTGATAGTTCGGTAATTTTCACATCTGTCAACGCCTGCTTTCTTTGGGATTGGAATTATTATATTCTTCTTGAAGTCTGAGAGTATTTCACCCGTCTCATACATCTTGCTCACCAGATGGCAGAGTTTTGTCAGGACTGGCTCACCCAAGGCTGTCAGTAGTTCTAACGGAATGTTTTCTACTCCCGGGGCCTTGTTTCGACTCAGGTCTTTCAATGCTCTGTCAAACTCTTCACGCAGTATCATATCTCCCATTTCATCTTCATCTACATACTCTTCCATTTCCATAATATTGTCCTCAAATACATCGCCCTTGTATAGACCCTCTATATACTCCTTCCACCTTTCTGCTTTTCCTTCTTTGCTTAGAACTGGGTTTCCATCTAAGCTCTTGATATTCATACAAGTGGTTCTCTTTTCTCCAAAGGTCTCTTTAATTTTCCTGTAGGCAGTTTCTATATTACCCCTAGTGATATATGCCTCCACATCCTTACATTTGTCCTCTAGCCATCCCTGCTTAGCCATTCTGCACTTCCTCTCGATCTCATTTTTGAGACGTTTGTATTCCTTTTTGCCTGCTTCATTTATTGCATTTTTATATTTTCTGCTTTCATCAATTAAATTCAATATTTCTTATGTTACCCAAGTATTTCTACTAGCCCTCGTCTTTTTACCTACTTGATCCTCTGCTGTCTTCACTACCTCAGCCCTCAAAGCTATCCATTCTTCTTCTACTGTACTTCTTTCCCCCATTCCTGTCAATTTTTCCCTTATGCTCTCCCTGAAACTCTGTACAACCTCTGGTTTGGTCAGTTTATACAGATCCCATCTCCTTAAATTCCCACCATTTTGCAGTTTCTTCAGTTTTAATCTACAGTTCATAACCAATAGATTGTGGTCAGAGTCCACATCTGCCCCTGGAAATGTCTTACAATTTAAAACCTGGTTCCTAAATCTCTATCTTACCATTATATAATCGATCTGAAACCTGTCAGTATCTCCAGGCTTCTTCCATGTATACAACCTTATTTTATGATTCTTGAACCAAGTGTTAGCTATGATTAAGTTGTGCTCTGTGCAAAATTCTACCAGGCGGCTTCCTCTTTCATTTCTTACCCCCAATGCATATTCACCTACTACGTTTCCTTCTCTCCCTTTTCCTACTACCAAATTCCAGTCACCCATGAGTATTAAATTTCCGTCTCCCTTCACTATCTGAATAATTTATTTTATTTCATCATACATTTCTTCAATTTCTTCGTCATCTGCAGAGCTAGTTGGCATATAAACTTGTACTACTGTAGTAGACGTGGGTTTCGTGTCTATCTTGGCCACAATAATGCGTTCACTATGCTGTTTGTAGTAGCTTACCCGCATTCCTATTTTTTTATTCATAATTAAACGTACTCCTGCATTACTCCTATTTGATCTCTGGGTATAGCTTGCAAAAAGGCCGCGGCTAGAGCGAACCTAAGTTTTGTTGGTCCGTTACTTGCACGTTGCCGAGGTGGGTGGCCACCCGCGTATTCAGAAAAAAACTGCCCAGGTTAAGGAACATGTTGCCAGGTCTAACCTTTATAACGATATTCGGAGATTGGTTGGAGAGTGTGAAAGCTCCAAGAGTGCTAAACTCAATTCTGACTCGCGTAAGGGGCTTATGCAGTCGACTAGGTACGATTGATCTATGGAGATGCTTTGTATTGATTACATAGGACCTCTCCTTCGTACTCATGCTGGCAATAAGTATGTCCTTGGGGTTGTTGATGCCTTTACCCGTTTCTGCTGGTTGATCCCGAGCAGGAGGGTTACGGCTCCTTTGACCATTCGCCACCTTTTGAGTATTTTTTCCACATTTGAACCACCTAGGTCTCTTGCGAGTGTTAATGCTCCACTTGGGAACGGGGAAAATTTATTGAATTTCTATAATAGTTTGTTACATCACCAAAAGTGTAATATTTTTACATACAAGATCACCCTTGATCCATATACATGCTCCTTCGTGTTCATTAAAGGGTTCAACAGGTTGTTAACTGTATCACCAGCACACAGTACTATCCGCATCCCTCCTTTGTGGAGCGCATGAATCGTTATTTAAAGGTAGCACTGATCATTTTTCATGGGAGTACTCAAAGTTAGTGGTATCTTTCGATACCGTGGCTAAATTTCGCATTCAGTATGTCCCAACATGAGTCACTTAGGGCGTCCCTGGCCTCACTTCTGCTTATCAGATGAATTCCCCTATACGTGACTTAATGGTACCTTTGAGCACCCTTAAGCGAGAACAACCAATCTATTGATTACCTTCTCCTGGAGCAGGTTTGTAGAGAAATTATCCATTGGAACTGTAGGACGGCGAGACAACATCCAGCATTCTCATCAGAAGGTAGACAGGCATTACAATCGTGGCCTTAACGACTTTAAAGATGAAATAGGGGACTGAGTTTTTGTGTGGAACCCATGAGTCGCCTTAAAAGGGGAGGCGGGTTGCGCTAGTAAACTGGCTTCACGGTTCCTCCATGGTACAGAAATTAAGTCCTGGTAGTGTCCTCGGCGGCTCTCCGCACAGGCTCATGTGCGCCAAGTCAACGAGAAGAAGCTAATTATACCAAAAAAGGGGGGGGGGAGCGGCCTCTGTCCCCCTTTTTCTAGTTTTGGTGGCGGAGGTTGACCCGTGTTGGTTCCCTTCCCTTCCCTTTTAAAAATGGCCTGCCTTATCTACATGTGTTTGCAGCTACGATACAGAGTGCGCTGTTTATTTAGGAGGCGTTGGGGAGGTGTCGCGATCAGGGAAGTGGTGCGTTGCTAAGGGAGTAGTGAGCTGGGACCACATGTGCTTGGGCGTCCTCTCTCAGCGCTAAGGGAGTCACGTGGCTTAAATTTGTGGCGAGGCATACTGACCCTGGGCATTTGGAAGTTCGTTTGTGTACAGTGGCTTTCTTAGTGGAGGGCTCGCTCAAGTCTTCCAGACTTGATTAATTTTCCGTGTGATTATCTAGTTCCGCTTGACAGCTGATTTGTGGCCACGGAGTTAAGCCCTCTTGTTGCTTGTTTCGCCTAGTTTGAATTTTGGCTCGGAGAAACCCACTTCTCGGAAAGAGTAGATCGAACTTTGATAAGTGAGAGTGTTTGTTCCGACCATGTAATAGTCTCACAGCCCCGCCTGCCTTATTCCTGATGCATTTGTAAACTGGAGAGGAACCGAGTTGAAAATTTCTGGCTGTTTAGGTTTCCTATTCCGTGCCTTGCATTACATGTGGAATTATTTTTGTAGTCTGCCACCTGTTGTGATACCCACAGTACTGAGCGCTGCAGCTGTGTAGTGAAGGCCCGGACTTAGACGCGCCTTTAATCCGTTGCAGCGTCACGGACAGTGCGGTATGCTGGTGCCTTCGCAGCTGTACTTGTACACGCAACGTCGACCTGCTCCATCTTCATCGAGGAGGTCGCCGCTCGCTAAGTTATGTAATTGTGATATTTTAACTGCTTCAAAATAACTGTGGTTCTCCTCATTATAAAGGTCTAAGCGGTCTATGGAAGTCGCCACTCGCTAACTTTTATAATTATAATCTGCTAGCTATTTTATATAACTGCTGTTTTTCTCGTTCTAAGGAGATAAGTAATCAGTTATTCTATGCCAGTTTTGTACCCCTTGCTTTAACAGTTCTAACTTGGCCAAGTCTTTTTAATTACTATGGGAAGCTTCTCCTGTTGTAGACTTCTCACTCTTTCGGTTCAGTAGCTTATTTATCTACATCTACATTTATACTCCGCAAGCCACCCAACGGTGTGTGGCGGAGGGCACTTTACGGGCCACTGTCATTACCTCCCTTTCCTGTTCCAGTCGCGTATGGTTCGCTGGAAGAACGACTGTCTGAAAGCCTCTGTGCGCGCTCTAATCTCTCTAATTTTACATTCGTGATCTCCTCGGGAGGTATAAGTAGGGGGAAGCAATATATTCGATACCTCATCCAGAAACGCACCCTCTCGAAACCTAGCGAGCAAGCTACACCGCGATGCAGAGCGCCTCTCTTGCAGAGTCTGCCACTTGAGTTTGTTAAACATCTCCGTAACGCTATTACGGTTACCAAAGAACCCTGTGACGAAACGCGCCGCTCTTCTTTGGATCTTCTCTATCTCCTCCGTCAACCCGATCTGGTACGGATCCCACACTGATGAGCAATACTCAAGTATAGGTCGAATGAGTGTTTTGTCGGCCTGGAAAAAGCGTTCGACAATATAAAATGGTGCAAGCTGTTCGAGATTCTGAAAAAAGTAGGGGTACGCTATAGGGAGAGACGGGTCATATACAATATGTACAACAACCAAGAGGGAATAGTAACAGTGGACGATCAAGAACGAAGTGCTCGTATTAAGAAGGGTGTAAGACAAGGCTGTAGCCTTTCGCCCCTACTCTTCGATCTGTACATCGAGGAAGCAATGATGGAAATAAAAGAAAGGTTCAGGAGTGGAATTAAAATACAAGGTGACAGGATATCAATGATACGATTCGCTGATGACATTGCTATCCTGAGTAAAAGTGAAGAAGAATTAAATGATCTGCTGAACGGAATGAACAGTCTAATGAGTACACAGTATGGTTTGAGAGTAAATCGGAGAAAGACGAAGCTAATGAGAAGTAGTAGAAATGAGAACAGCGAGAAACTTAACATCAGGATTGATGGTCACGAGGTCAATGAAGTTAAGGAATTCTGCTACCTAGGCAGTAAAATAACCAATGACGGACGGCGCTAGGAGGACATCAAAAGCAGACTCGCTATGGCAAAAAAGGCATTTCTGGCCAAGAGAAGTCTACTAATATCAAATACCGGCCTTAATTTGAGGAAGAAATTTCTGAGGATGTACGTCTGGAGTACAGCATTGTATGATAGTGAAACAGCATTTGAGATGTGGTGCTATAGACGAATGTTGAAAAGTAGGTGGACTGATAAGGTAAGGAATGAGGAGGTTCTACGCAGAATCGGAGAGGAAAGGAATATGTGGAAATCACTAAGGAGAAGGGACAGGATGATAGGACATCTGCTAAGACATGAGGGAATGACTTCCATGGTACTAGAGGGAGCTGTAGAGGGCAAAAACTGTAGAGGGAGACAGAGATTGGAATACGTCAAGCAAATAATTGAGGACGTAGGTTGCAAGTGCTACTCTGAGATGAAGAGGTTAATACAGGAAAGGAATTCGTGGCGGGCCGCATCAAACCATTCAGCAGACTGATGACCAAAAAGTAAAGTGGAGCGACTTCCAGTCCGGCACAAATTTTCAGTGTCGTCATCCCCTTATACATCCACTGGTTGTCCATATTTGCAACTGCGGGAATACATTTCATGTATTTCATAACGGCTGTAGTCACCGAGTGCGTGTTCCTTCGAACACGAATGCATGCCAATAGCAGCATTACATCGTTCATCCTAACAACATAGGCACTGCAATATCATAAGCAGCTTGTCAGTACTGTGTTGCTGTAACCTTTATAAACTTGTCCTGTGTCTACAGCATATGTTACGTGCCAAGTCGTTATTTGGTATGCCCGCTCGTCAGTACCAATCGTTACTTTGTCTGCAAATGATGACGCTGTTGATGTTTCGTTTGTGGCTCGTTCATCAGCGCCCGTACAAAGTCCCAGTTTTTGCACAGTCTAATTTTTACGCAATCCACTGTAGTTACTGTCACGAATGATGATGAAATGCTGAGGACAGAGGAGGACAACAAACAGACAGTCCCCGGGCAGAGAAAGTCCCCTACCCCGCTGGGAATCGAACCCGGGGCCCTGTGATCCAGAGTCAGCAATGCTAGCCACTAGACCACGAGCCGCGGACGTCTGCAAACGAAATTAACGTTGGAAAGCCCTCTGATGCCGCATCTGGCGATACAATTGCATTTAATTGCATTTAATAATCACTTTCTGAATATAGCAGGTGAACTAAATAGAAACCTAGTCCCAACAGGGAATCATATAGCGCTCGTAGAAAAAGTGTTCCGAGACTGTTACCTGAAATGCTCCATGATACTGACAAGAGTGAGATTGAGTTAATAATTAAATCACTAAAGACCAAGAACTCTCATGGGTATGACGGGGTACCTAGCAGAATACTATTGTTCTATGTATGTTAGCTCAGTACTTAGCCATATCTGTAACTTTTCCTTTACGAGTGGTCGGTTTCCTGACCGATTAAAGTACTCGGTAGTGAAGCCACTTTATAAAAAGGAAGACAGGGATAATGTTGACAAATATAGACCTATTTCTATGCGATCGGTGTTTGCTAAAGTTATCGAGAAGGTTGTATATACAAGGTTACTGGAGCATTTAAATTCGCATTATTTGCTGTCAAATGTACAGTTTGGTTTTAGAAATGGTTTAACAACTGAAAATGCTTTGTTCTCTTTTCTCTGTGAGGTTTTGGATGGATTAAATAAAAGGTTGCGAACGCTAGGTGTTTTCTTTGATTTAATGAAGGCTTTTGACTGTGTTGAACACAAAATATTACTGCAGAAGTACGACAATTATGGAGTAAGGGGAGTAGCTTACAATTGGTTCGGCTCTTACTTTAAGAACAGAAAGCAGAAGGTAATTCTCCGCAATATTGACAGTGGTAGTAATGTTCAGTCCCAATGGGGCGCTGTTAAGTGGGGCGTTCCCCAAGGGTCGGTGCTGGGGCCACTGCTGTTTCTTATTTAAATAAATGACATGCCTTCTAGTATTAAAGGTGATTTGAAAATATTTCTGTTTGCTGATGACACCAGCTTGGTAGTGAAGGATCTTATTGAAACATTATCAAATAATGTAGTTCATGAAATAAGTTCGTGGCTTGTGGAAAATAATTTGATGCTAAATCACAATAAGACTCAGTTTTTATAGTTTCTAACTCAGAATTCAACAAGAAGTGATATTTTGATCAGACAGAATGGGCATATTATAAGGTAGACGGATCAGTTCAAGTTCCTAGGCGTTCGGATAGATAGTAAGCTGTTATGGAAAGCCGATGTTCAGGATCTTGTTCAGAAACTAAATGCTGCTTTATTTACCATTAGAACAGTATCTGAAATAAGTGACAGTTCAACACGAAAAGTAGTCTACTTTGCATATTTTCATACGCTTATGTCATATGGTATTTTTTTGGGGGGTAATTCTTCTGATTCAAAAAGGGTATTTCTGGCTAAAAACGGGCTGTTCGAGCTATATGTGGTGTAAGTTCGAGAACCTCTTGTCGACCCTTATTCAATAGTCTGGGAATTCTGACATTGCCCTCACAGTATATATTTTCTTTAATGTCGTTTGTTGTTAGCAATATTAGCTTATTCCCAGGAGTTAGCAGCTTTCACTCAGTTAATACTAGGCAGAAATAAAATCGACATGTGGAATGCACTTCCTTGACTCTTGTGCAGAAAGGAGTGCAGTATTCTGCTGCATCCACTTTCAATAAGCTACCACAAGAACTCAAAAATCTTAGCAGTAGTCCAAACGCTTTTAAGTCTAAACTGAAGAGTTTCCTCATGGCTCACTCCTATTCTGTCGAGGAGCCCCTGGAAGAGCTGCAAAATTAACCAAATTCAGTGTTACATTGTTGATTTTCTTTATTTAAACTTAATAATTGTCGCCTGAATACGTTTCTTGTATTTCATTTTATCTGTTTCTACTATCGTGTTATAATTTCGTGCATAGAGTCGTTCCATGACCATGGAGACTTCTCCTTAATTTGGTCCCACGGAACAATAAATAAATAAATAAAGATGCCCATGTGGTCCTCGTGAGCCACCTTTTGTAGTTCTTCTCTGGGGGGAGTGATGTAAGGGCTAGAGGCGTGCATACAGCTTACTCGTCAGTACACGCAAGTGAGATGTCGCTATCTCCGAATGCTTGTGGATTGTTTATGACAGCACAAACGAACGCCGACAGTAGAACGCCTCCAGTGAGTCGCCGGCTGCCTCCACATGCGATAAAACTGTTTTGACTGGTGTGGCTCGGACGCGGAGTGACTTTCTAGTCTCACAAAGAAGCGTCTCGGTAGGTCCGTAACAGTCTAGGGCTACAGTGACGTACACAGTGATGAAGCGCCACCATAGCGTGTGCGTCACCGTAGACTATTTTTCGGAATAAACTGCTAAAAATGACTTACTCCGTGTTCGGGTATTTCTGATACTCGCGGACTCAGTGATACAAACGCTGACAAACAGCACGTGAATTCCTCAGCTAAGAAGAGGCCCTCCACATGTAAGTACGACGTGAAATGGTGAGTAGAAATGTATTAATTATCTTCCCATTTTTATGTGTTGTGTACCGGTACTGGGTGATTATAATTAAACTGCTGTTACTCATAGAGGGCCAATGTTAACTATAATTACCGTATGGCAGCGAAACTTGGTAGATATCTTAATGCGTTTATGCTGAACCAATTTACGCTGGAATAAATTAGTTCCAATTCAGACTACCAGGTGCAAATCTGGTGCAGGTCAAACAATTGAGAAAGGCATAATGTTGATATTATTAACTGACACTGTCAGTTTTAATATGGGCACGGAGACGTCGACCAGATGCTGTCGAGTATCAGATTTGCACGTGGTGGCCAAAATTGGAACTAAATTTGTACAGCTTAAATCTGCTCCGCATTAACGCAGTAGACTATCGACCAATTTGCAGGTACATTTAGTGGTACATGTGAATACTGTCAGCAAAATGTAACACGAATAGAACTAGTAGTAAAGAAGAAATAAATTAAAACGTCATGTCTCATTCGGCAGTCTTACTATGTGAACAGCAAAACCGTAGTAAGAGATAAACCTTTTTCCTTTCCTTTGATCTTTTTGGCGGAGGGGGAGAGGGCGGGGTTCTCATTGAGAACCCTCCTACTTTGGTTCAAATCGATCCAGTTGCTTAGGTTCGTTGACTGATCTGGGGGAGGCGACCAAACAGCTAGGGCGTCGGTCCCATCGGATGAGGGAAGGATGGAGAAGGAAATCGGCCATGCCCTTTCGAAGAAACCATCTCGGCATTTGCTTGAAGCGATTTAAGGAAATCACCGAAAACCTAATCAGAATGCCCGAACGCGGGTTTGAACCGTCGTCCTCCCGAATGCGAGTCCAGTGTGCTAACCACTGCGCAACCTCGTTCGGTAGTACTTTAGGAGGAGATGTAATACAAACTTACGGACATACATACATTTCTATAATATGTGTGGATTCATCATCTTAATGAGCAGTAAGAAAATAAGTTGCAACTGATTCTATAAACCTCTGTACCAGAGTACTTTCAATAATAACACGATGCGTGTTTTTTAAGTGAAGCACCTTTTCAAAATAAAAAGGGTATAGTTCTCTTAGCAGTATTATTTTTCAACAAAGCCTGCACTTTAAAATACTTTTGTAAATAAATCCAAATAATATTAAGAGACTTTCCGTATTGTACAACCGGCTTTTGAATACCATCCGCACAGAATCTGCCGCTTGGTTAGGCAAAGCACAGTTCTTGATACATCAGGAAACAGATGACATAACATCCAAATATTGTAGTGTCTGTCCTCTCTCACTTTTTCATCAACCTTCTGCCCCAAATGACTGGAGGTCGCACACTTCGTTGCTCAACATGTTCTGGCGCTGCAGTCCGGAACCGCGGGACTGCTACGGTCGCAGGTTCGAATCCTGCCTCGGGCATGGGTGTGTGTGATGTCCTTAGGTTAGTTAGGTTTAAGTAGTTCTAAGTTCTAGGGGACTTATGACCTAAGATCTTGAGTCCCATAGTGCTCAGGGCCATTTGAACCTTTTTTTTTTTTTTTTTTTTTTTTGCTCAGCATGCAAATTCGTACGCCCAACTTTTCCAGCTCTCATCCATTTTCCTACCATTCTGTAGCTCATTACGTTTTCTCCATACGCTTGCTGATCTGATGTATAATTTCAGCCGCCTTACGCCTTTAGTGCTAATACCCAAAACTCCAAATGTGAGACACGAAGATTGGTACCAAACAATTATCAACCAAAACAAGGATTTATTTCGTACTATGTGCTGTCTTCCAGCAGGAGGGGCGTAAACGCTGATTAAAAGTAACACCAGAACTACAGAGCATATCAAAAACATGACTGCTGGTACGTAAGACATGTTGCTTCCGTGGGGATGTCGGTCTAGTGTAGGGTTCAAACCCCAACAATTTTATTTTACTGTATTATGCGTGAAAGTGTTATATTGGTAAAAGTGTTTATCACTTGTAAAGGAGCTATTTGGAGTTTAGAGCAATGTTCTCGCGGCAGTCTGCTTTCGCTTCGTTTCTTTGAAAGTAGTAAACCTATAGAGCACGTTTGTAGTTTCACAGAATATGTAATCAGACAGAAAAATAGAAAAACAATTACATCACAGGTGCGGTAGTAATAGTAGTAATAATAATTATTAATAAACAAAACGATAAGTTCAATAATAAGTACATGGCGTTCAACTGACGAAGTGAAAGCAGACTCCAAAAGAACATTGCTACAAATTCCGGAAAGTCGTTTTACATGTCAGGAAAATGTTCTCCCATAGATCAGTTTCACGCGTAAACAGTTAAAAATATTGTCTTCAGAGGGATCTGAACGCTCAACTTTCTCGCCTACGCAAAATCTACAATATAATCAGTCACAGATACGCTTTTTCTGTGCTCAGTAGCTCTGGCGATACTTTTAATTACCGTTTAGCCATGTTTTAGTGGAGGACAGCACACGGCACCAACTAAATCGGCATTTCAATTCAAACTCTATCGACATACAACGTTTGGTACAGATCTGAGCGTCTGACATCTGGATGTTTGGGTGTACGAAAAAGGATCACAGCATATATTTCACATTCAGCGGGCTTCTCAGTCGGAGGAGGCGTTCCAGCTACTCAAACGCATACATGATGGGAATTATGTAGGACAGTAGATTAAGGCACAGGCTTCAACGTAAAAATAAAATTGCTAAGAAAAAGAAATGGTTCAAATGGCTCTGAGCACTATGGGACTCAACTGCTGTGGTCATAAGTCCCCTAGAACTTAGAACTATCTAAACCTAACTAATCTAAAGACATCACACACATCCATGCCCGAGGCAAGATTCGAACCTGCGACCGTAGCGGTAGCGCGGTTACAGACTGTAGCGCCCAGAATCACTCGGCCACTCCGGCCGGCTGCTAAGAAAAGTCTAGCAGTTTTTTTTTATTACAAAACGTTACGTACTTTAAAAAACCATGCCTCTTATTTACTACAAACAGGAGATATTGCCTTCAGAAGCACTACTACAAGGAACAATTCCGATTAGGGGTAGCGTAAGCTAATACTAAGAGATATAAATATCAGCATTAGCAGTTATTAATTTTTCTCCGTCATTCTGGTTAAGTAGGAGCAACCGAATCAACAGCTGTCACAAAGGAATTACTAACAATTTTCAGAATGAAACTATTCACACAGCTGTTTTGAAACAAACAGACAAATTAAAATCGCATGCTACGTTGGTGCTCTAACGTTGTATTTGTTGAGCAATACTCCTTTTGAGTGACCCAGTCACAAGTCACGACTCGCCGTAACAGCTTTACCTGTGCCAGCACCTTTCTCCTTGCTTTCAAATATCACAGATACTCTTCTTCAAAAGTTTCTGGAATACCTCCCCTGTTAGAAGAGACATTGCAGTTAAATGTTTTGGCCATCGGTCGATTGAATTCCATCCAAACTGCAGTGCTGTAACAACTAAGCTTGAATCCATTTAACCAGTAACTAGTAGTAGTCAGTGTTTTTGAAGCATCTCTGTGACATTTTTAGATTCAATTTATATTTAGCAAATCGTACGTATTTCTTAGGTAAAGATGTTTTATCGCTGCACACTACTCGTCTTTATCCGTTTGTACGAAAGAAAAGTCCCTGATAGTTGCCACGAAATAACTGAGTACTGGGACCGAGCCGTTATAAGAATCATGATTACTAACACACACACATATATATATATATATATATATATATATATATTCATTCATTCATTCATTTCATTGTTGCCCTTATGGACAGTGTTTGAACTCGAAAATCACATGATGACACAATTTTCACTTCTTTCCTTTCTTCCTCTTCTCTTCCCAAAATCTCTTCATCCTTTGGCTGTGCTCCTGTTTCCTTTGCTCTGTCCATAATGTTCCTGTCTTCTTTCTCTCCTTTACAATAAATTTTGCACTCCTAACTTTGTTTCTGAAGTATTTCCTGTCTCCTATCATTTGCCTGTTGATCCCTATCTGCCTTAAGTCTTCGTCTATTTCATGATACCAATTTGTTTTCTTGCTTGAGCTGTTTACTACATCAAAAATTTTCTTTGTAAGTCGGTTGTTGTCCATTCTCTGTATGTGCCCATAGAAAGTTAATCTGCGTTTTCTGATCGCGTCTGTTAGTCTGTCAGTGTGCTGGTACAGCTCTTTGGTAGGTCGCTTCATCCATATGCCATCTCTGTGAATTGGTCCAAATATTTTTCTGAGAATTTTGCGTTCTATTTTTTCTGTGTCTATGATGCCTGATGCTCCAGTTGTGGTTGTTTCTGACGCATACAATGCTTCTGGTAATACAACTGTTTTGTAGTGCCTAAGTTTGGCCTGCCTCGATATGCTTTTCTTATTATAATGTGACCATGTGAGTTTGTATGCCTTCTGGAGTTTCTTCGTTCGTTCCATGTTAGCCGCCTTGTTTGATCCTCCCATTTGTATGTACTCCCCTAAATACTTAAATTTTTCGACTCTTTCTACTGATCCATATACAGGATGCATGGTGTGTACATTGTTGGTCTGTCGTTCCATATATTGTGTCTTCTCGTAAGATACCTGCAGACCTGTTTTGGCAGCTATTTCATGCAAGCATTCCAGTGCTTCCTTTGCCTCCTGTGTATTATTGCTGAGTATGGCTATATCATCTGCAAATGCCAGACATTTTATGATTGTTTTGGTTTCACGTGTTCTTCCCAGCTGTATTCCTTTAACTTGTTCCTCCCACTGCTTGATAATTTTGTCTAACACCATGTTGAACAGGATTGGTGAGAGCCCGTCTCCTTGTCGGACACCTGTGTGTATGTGGAAGGGTTCCGAAATTTCTCCCATGAACTTAATCTTGGAGGTAGTGTCTGTAAGCGTCTGTTGTATAAGTGCCCTGGTTTTTCTGTCGATACCATATTCTTCCAGCACGTCAAAGAGTGTCTGTCTGTCTATGGAATCATATGCTTTTTTAAAGTCCACAAAGGTAACTACAGTGTTTCTTGCCTGTCTGACTTTCAAAAGTGTTCTCAAGTTCCAGATCTGTTCGATGCATGATCTCCCTTTTCTGAAGCCTGCCTGGTATTCCCCAATTTGCAGATCTGCTTGTGGTTCTAGTCTGTTTAATAGCACCTTAGAGAAAATTTTGTATGTAACTGGTACTAGCGAAATGCCTCTGTAATTGTTTGGATCTGACTTATCACCCTTTTTATGTAATGGATGGATCAATGCACATTTCCATTCCTCTGGCACTTTCTCTGTGATCCAAATTTCGGAGATAATCTTATGGATTTTTTTGGTGATGTTTTCATCTTGGAGTTTCCAGATCTCGGCGATAATACCATCTTCTCCGGCAGCTCTGTTATTTTTCATTTGTTTTATGATTTCCTCTACCTCTTCTATTGTGGGTGGATCAGAATCGGCATTAGGTGTGGTCTTTTGGAATGTTAATTTTCCTGTAGGTTTTTTGCAATTAAGAAGTTTATCAAAGTAATGTTTGAGAATTTTACAGTTTTCTTTTGTGTTTGTTTCCAGGGATCCATCTGTTCTTCGGAAGCAGAGGCTAGGGGGTTGATAGCCCTTAATATTTTCTTTGAAAGTTCTGTAAAAATTTCTTGTGTTATTTCTTTTGAAATCTTCCTCAATTTCTTTTAGTCTGTTATTGTCATATGCTCGTTTTTCCCTTCTGATTTCCTTCGATGCTAGTTTCTGAACTTCGTGAAATTCTTTCCATGTTTCTGAATTTCTGTAGCTACTGAACTTGTCCCATGCATGCTTTCTTCTCTCAATGGCTTCATCACAATTTGCGTTCCACCACCTATGTTTGCATTTTCTAGGTGGTTGTCCCCAGCACATAGTCTTCTGAACTGCCTTCGCCAGATCTGTCCATGTGTCTATTGAATGCCTATTAATTTCTTCAACGATTTTATCGCTGTTTATCTTCAAGTATTCCGGATCAGGTTTGACTATTTTGTTTTGCGCTGTCTGTTTCAGTCTTGGGATTGGCCTAATCTTAACTTGTAGCAAATAATGATCAGACTCGAAGACTCCTTTACGTGTTCTGACATTTAGAATTTCCCGCGAATTTTTCTTGGATATGGCCACGTGATCAATCTGAAATTCTCCCCACACTGTGTTGGGTGCTTTCCATGTTGTAAGTTTTCGTCTTGGTTTTTGAAATTGTGTTGACATGATTTTGAGGTTAAAGTTTTGACAATATTTTATGAGGTGTTCCCTATTTCTGTTCGTGCGAATATGTGCTGAGTATGGACCTGTTATTTCTCTGAATTTTCTCTCCTTACCAAGCTGCGCATTGAAATCACCCATTAGAATTTTCACATGTCTTTCTGGTACGTTGTTAGTTACTTCCTCCATGTCTTCCCAGAAGTCTTCAATTTCTTGTGGCTTCTTTCTGTTATGGTCATTTGTAGGTGCATGTGCGTTGATAATTGTGTATGCTTTATTACCTGATTTGAAGGACAGTGTCGAGATACGTTCTGATATTGAATTAAAGTCTATGATGTTATCCATGACTGATTTGTGTACTGCAAACCCTGTACCAAACAATAATGGTGTTCCTCTTCTGACAGCAGGTTTACCTTTGTAAATCCTGTAATGTTCTGTGTCGAAATGGTTTTCATCTACGAAGCGCGTCTCTTGAATGGCAAGAATTTTGATGTGAAATTTATCTAGCTTGTCTGTCAGTTGTTTTAGTTTTCCAAGTTTGAACAGAGTGTTTGCATTGAGAGTGCCAAGGTAGTGCTTGCGAAGAGGTTTTGAGAAGCTCCGACTCTTCTCCTCATGATGTTCCTGGTCCCCCAGAATCCGATGACCAGGAAAGTCCAGTCCGTTGACTGGGGCCTGGGGTAGCGGATTTCTTTCCATTTGTTCCATCATGATTACTTCAAGTTGAAGTTGGTTGTGGTGACCTTTAACAAGATCACGGAAATTGCAGACTTGATTGTTGAGATCAAGCCATATTTCACTGCCGCACCAACTAGGTAAACAGACGCAGACCACTAGTCGCTGGATACCAGAACAGACACTAATGGATTTCTTGATGTTGTGTGTTTGGTCCGCGAGAGCTATTTTATTTCGCTCAAGTCCGCCGGCAAGCCGGTGAGGACCCCCCTATCCGCCACCTGGGACGCGCCACGTCGGAGTATCACCTCTCCGCCTGCTACGACACCGTAGTAGGTTCGTGGATATATATATATATATATATATATATATATATATATATATATATATATATATATATATATATATATATATATATATATATACCTATGGTGTTTGGAGGGTACTAGTAAATATTTTAGGAGATGACAGCCTAGACTAATTCGAATAAAACATTCCACATTATATGTGTCCGTTCTTTATTGGTAGCAGAGAAACAGACGGTCGGTGAAACAATTTACGTTTCATTCACGATTCTAGCAGTGGGAATCTGTTCACATTCGATGCCTGCTGTCATGTCTATTTCGTAATAACTCCAGACGATGGAATAATACTCTGTTATTTCCCTCACAGACGTATTGCATTTTCCCAGATGCCCTCCAAAGACTCGAAGTTTTACACTGACCTTCTTTAATACTGATTTTTATGCGATGGTTCCATTTCATATCGCTTCCGAACATCGGCCCAAGAAGTACCTGGCTAATCCTGTAGTCGGATACTATCGATTTATTTCTTTGTTGCAAGCGTTCTCTTAACATTTACTCGCACTTAACGAGAGATACCTCCCATTAAAGTGCATGTTTTGTTCAAGTCTTTTGCAATTCCTTACGGTCGTCCAACTACGGTTTCCTGTATACGATAGCGTCGTCAGCGCTGCTGACGCTGCCTGACAAATAATTTAAATGTATGGCAGACTGTTGTAAATCGGTACACTTTCAGATTTTCGCCTCTAGTCAGCTCTTTAATAGAAGCTTAATATATTTTCTTATCTCATCTTTAAATAATGTCATTCACTTATTTCTCAATGTCTCTTCCTTCAGACATGTATACCTGTCTGTAGGAGCAGACATTGTTAACGATCTGCAGCTGCATTAATGTTACGAAATTTTTTTGCAATTGTGAATTGTTTTGACATCACCTATTGCGGGAGTAAAGGTATTTCGGCGAGCAGATTTGCGCTCTACTAGAATTACTGTTCGGTAGTTTTGTTACACTACATAAATGACGTAGTAAATGGTAAGATTGCCGGTAGTATTGGCAGCATTGGAAGCGAAAGAAACACAAATGAATGTTTAAGACAGAAACTAGGAGCCGACGAATTCTCTTTGTTTCTTTTGTTGTTTGTTCTGCACATAATTAGAACTGCACGTTAGTCATTGTTAGTCAGTTGTGTATTTTGCACCCTTAAAGAGTATAAATTGCATTTATAAGTAATAAGAATTATTTTCTTGCATAACTTCTGCGCTTTTATGTAGCCAAAGCAATTGCTTTTGGTTGCAACTAAGATTACATGCACAAACATAAAAAGTGTATGTACTTCTTCAAGTCAAGAATGTTCTCTTATTACTGATACATGCAAAAGTCGTTTGCAAATAACAGAAACATGTTATATAATTTCGACGAAGTATTGGACTCCTTTTCATGTATTTTTCTTTGTGTTTTTTCTCATTCCATCTTCTTGTTAGTGAAGTTGCATTATCTAGCGCAACGTGATAAATCTGAACTGTCTAATCTATTTTTATTACAACATCCCACTATTTCACTTCACAAATTTTCGATTTAAACCTGAATAAAACATTTGCCGTTTCACAGTTTTATCATAAATACTGTTTACTTTTAAGTAAACTATGTACTTTTAAGTAACTATGTAGAACAAAAATGTTTCGTATGTTATCCGGCCCTTTATATTCCCTCACTCAGTTTCTAGACGGTTCACCGTTTCCGCTATTTGGAAGACTTTTGTGAGACACTGATCGCATACGTAAAGAAAGCGATCGTTATGAGGTAAGTCCTGATAGGTGTGTAGCACATGTAGCGTACACGTAAGGCGAGTACGACCTTAACTGATCAAAGTTATTAGGAAACGTACCGTAGTCTACACTTACGATATTCAACGGTGCCCTACAGTGCTTTTGCAACTCTAGTTGCGAACAATGGGGACGTAGACAGTGTAGCATATGGAGGTTTACATAAGTCTGGGAAGCGTAGGTGGGTAGATGAGATGGTTAAGGCTACCGCTCACGATAAATGGGAAATCCAGGTTCGAATGTTGGTGTGTCACAAATTTTCATGAGTTAGCAATAGGTAATGTTTCCTTCTGATGTCAAAACAACCCGCAGTAGCGACATCCACATTTCTTTTTGCTCCAGTTTTTTTCTGAAATTACAAAAACTACTCCGGAAACTCAAGGTTTTTCCAAATATGAAACATATTCCAAGGTACAACGTGCTCATGTACCTTAAAACAAATATTCGGCTGACATTTAATAGCATCACTGTCGAGAGAATCTTGTGTGTGCTGTATTTAATGCTCTCCTACTAACCCATAATAAGTAACCGAAATCAAATTAAGCAGAAGTATTATCGAAAGCCACATTTTGAAAAAGAAGCTACTGGAAATCATCACAAATTTCTATTTTCAAATCAGGTAACATTGCTTGGAAATTAATGAACGCAGTTCATTTGCAAGTATCATACGTTTCACGAAAAAAGACCTTCTGTTTGAAGGTACAAGATGCTGCGTGACAGCTTGGATTACCTGCCGACAAATTCTAAAATTATACGCAGCATTCTTACTCACCATAAAATCCTTTACCTGAGGAATCAAAAATACCTTCCAAATAGCTTTAACTTAAAACAACAGTCAAATGTGTAAAATGTGAAAAATTCACAAATAATGCGCCCAACACAATTTGATGTATAACAAGAGCAAAAACTAGAAAATGGCGGAAGTTGGTTTTGGTGGTCCCAAGCGCGCTTTCATTCACGTGATTCTAAAATCAGTCACACGACTGAAATACCGTCCAATAAACATCGTATGCTCCCAGGTACACCTACAGTTTGGGCACAAAACTTCCTCCTATTGACTTGATTAGAGTTGCTATTACAATACCTTTGGGCACATCCAGTGTTACTTTCGGTTTTGTGCATCATTTGCACATTCAGCGTAACTCAGTGGGTTATATTAATGAAATATTCCTGGTGACACGTATTTGGGACGATACTCTGTATGCTCGCACGTTAGTAATCAACAAAGTGGTACAGTGCTGAAAGCCTTTCAGACACCTAAGAACACAAAAACTACTTGTCGACCTGCATCTAACATCGGCATTTCGTGTTTGAAGAAAGCAAGCTGCAGTTGACGTCGTGCCTCGCCGGAGACATCCGAAAGCAGAGGTAGGAAAGACTTTCTGGCAGGGGGCTGGCGAGCAGCGGGCCTTGGACTACTTGGCCGTCGCTGTGCAGTACGGCCAGCCCGTCGTCTCGCCACGTAGAGCCCTGCCACGCGGGAACAATGTGCGTGGCCTGTCACCAAGTGGGCCAGTGCCCAGTAGTGTGAGCCCCCCACTGGGCAGCATCTAGCTGAGACAGGGCCAGATGGCGCCAGGTGGTGCCGTCTCTTGCTGGCACAGCTCCGCTTTTGTAAACGGAGCACGTTGTGAGTCACTGTAGCCATCAACTCAAAACTGTTACACGTTGTCTGTGTGTGTCTCCTGGTGCCACACCAACAGTATCATAAACCATTTGCGGAGACATTAGGCAGCAAACGTATCTGAAGGAATTTAATTCATATTTAATTAACAATACATTATGAAATATTGCGTTCTGTCCATCAAAAAGGCCAAGGCTTCAAGTACAGGGTGTAACAGAAATGTACAGCACAAATTTCAGGACACATTCCTCACACGTAGACGAAGAAATGATTTCATATGAACTTTGGTCTGGAAACGCTTTCTTTCCACATTACAACTCATTTTCTTCAACTCAATGTTCTGAACATGGCTGTGATTAGCAACCGCAATTAATTACAATGTCACAAATTAACAGCCAACTGGTTGCAAATAGAATTAAAATTCTTTAACTAGTCTTCAACGCCAACTAGGGGCGCCTTCTTCAGAATAAACTGTTACCTTACCTAACAATATGACAGGAAGGTACATTAATAGCAGGTAGGCATTAGAACAAACACTTAATTTTTACAAATTAAATTGCATAAAAATACTAACATGTGGTTAAAAGGAAATTTGAGCGACATCGCTCCAGTCAAAACATTAAAACCACAATTAAAACATTTTCCTCATGAATACATAACAGGTATAGTCAAAATTTTAAAACAATATATAAATATTCCACTAAGTGCACTACAGTGGTATAGGACACGAGTGAGTAACAGCGACTGCACGAGCGGGCCGTAGTAAATGACGACGTGAACATGATACTGCTCGCGCCATGTAGTTGCAGAATTTACAGAGGTTTATAAACTTCTACACGAAATTAATATAATACTGATAGACAAATTAACAAGATGTAAATCATAAAAGCAAGGGAGAGGAAAACAGTATTTAAGGGCCTAACAGGAAAACGGATAACCGACTTTAGCTATCAGTCATCTTTAAGAAACGGCTTTAAGCCATTGAAAAAATTTTTATTACGCGACTGCAGTTTCTCAATATGAGGCTATCATTCAGAGAAAGATGTTTGAAGATCTGTAACTCTTCCAAAACGTTTGGTCTAAAACCTTCTCTTTCACAGCGCAAAATTCCGATGTCATGAATATCCTGACCCCGCGAAGAATCGAACCCCGGACCCCGTGCTAGGGAAGCGAGAACGCTACCACGAGACCACGAGCGGCGGAAGAGCGCCAACGTAGCATGCGATTGTAGTCTGTCTGGATGTCTCAAAATAGTTGTGTGAGTAGATTCATTCTGAAAATTATTAATAATTCCTTTGTGACAGCTGTTGTTTCGGATGCTTTTACTTAACCAGAATGACGAAGAGAAATTAGTAACTGCTAATGCTGATATTTATGTCTCTTAGTATTAGCTTCCACTACACCTAACGGGAATTGTTCCTTGTAGTAGCTCTTCTGAAAGCAATATCCCCTGTTTGTAGTAAATGCGAGGCATGGTGTTTTTTTTCAATTTTTTTTTAAAAGTGCGTACCGTTTTGAAACAACAATAAAACGGCTAGACTTTTCTTAGCAATTTTATTTATACATATACCTGTGATCAACAGGTGGTCGGCGAAGGTTGATTTATGATGTTAGAACCATTTTTCCCTAAAAGATGCGCCTTCTGTCATGTGTCACAACTGATTTTATAGGTCCTTGAGTTCTGGAGAAGAGACCGTTCCGATTGTAAAATATATATAAGATTGTTATGCAAGCTGTTGTTAGAAGAAAAGGCTACGTTGCAGTTACATTTGTTCCTGAATAATCGCAGAAACCTGTAAGATACTGGCCCTATGTACGGAATGGAAAAATATTTTTTCTTTTCATGAACTTCATTATTAAAAGGAGTGCTGAGGGTAATTATTCTGGCTTTGGTCTTATTTCTGAAGATTTTATCTACTATATTCGTTATTAACTGCAATGGTTTCTAAAAGATTTATCTCAGTCGCAATATCACATGTGAACGTAATTTTTTCGTGCAGTTCATTAAAGATTTCAAACAGACGGTCATTACCAGATTAATTGTGGTTTTAATGTTTTGACTAGAGCGATGTTGCTCAAATTTCCTTTTACCCACATGTGAGTATTTTTATGCAATTTAATTTGTAAAAATTAAGTGTTTGTTGAAATGCCTACCTGCTATTAATATACTTTCCTGTGATATTGTTAGGTAAGGTAATAGTTTCTTCTAAAGACGCCCCAGTTGGCGTTGAAAATTAGTTAAAGATTTTAAATTCTATTTGCAACCGGTTGGCTGGAAATTTGTGACATTTCTTCAACTCATTAATCGTGGGAAACACACATGAACAGAACGCACCAGCATACCACACGCAACTCTTCCTCAAAGAAGATGTTCAATATGCCATCCGTAGGCATTCATAACATGCATCAACCAGCCATCGTAGTGCATCTGGGATGCACTGATGTGTCTCTGGAGTATTGTGTGCGGTTTCGCAGCCTTCCATAATACGGGCACGGAGACTCTGAATATCTTGTTCAAAAATGGTTCAAATGGTGGTGGTGGTGGTCAGTGTTTAACGTCCGTCGACAACGAGGTCATTAGAGACGGAGCGCAAGCTCGGGTAGGGAAGGATTGGGAAGGAAATCGGCCGTGCCCTTTCAAAGGTACCATCCCGGCATTTGCCTGAAACGATTTAGGAGTCTTTCATTAGGCTGGTAAATTTATTGTGAACAAGTTAAATGGAGGTTATCCATTTGAAATTTATGCTGCACAATATAATTCTTTGCAACATAACGCCCATTCCATTTAGGTGCAAAGTGAGTTTTGTGATGCTTTCGACCATTCTGCGGTCGCTTATGACTTCAGCTGTTTTGCGCCCTGAAGCAGCAACAGCAGCAACAACAACAACAACTCAACCATTCTCCATGGTTTTGTTGAAAACTGTATTGTTCGTAAGTTTAAAAAATCATTTTGAAAATTACGCTTTATGCATGCCATCTTTTTCAGTGTTAGTGTCGTTATATTCTTTCAGCTAGGCGTGTTGGTCGAATCTAATAGTGGATGACCCGAACCAGTTAAACTACTTAAACCTAACTAACCTAAGGACATCACACACATCCATGCCCGAGGCAGAATTCGAACCTGCGACCGTAGCAGCCGCACGGTTCCCGACTGAAGCGCCTAGAACCACTCGGCTATCACGTCCGGCAAGACCGGTATTCGAACCCGCGTACTGTTCACTAGGCAGACCCGCTAACCAGTATGGTACACGGGGAGAGTGCCTTTGCAGAAGTTGATGGACTACTCCTCAATTTAAATTTCCATTCACGCCTCACCCCACTTCGTTCTAGGGTGGTCTATGCAGTTACGCAAAGCCGCTGTGGTGTAACGGTTACCGCAGCTACCTAGTTAGTAGGACGCCCAGATTCAGTTCCCAGCCTTGGTACAAATTTTCTTTCATCGCTTCAGTCTGCACATAGTATAAGTTACAGATTTTCAAGACTTGATAAGATCTCTGGTACCATATATCTCCAATTGGTTAAAACAAACAGTTGTTTTAGTAATTTTATTTACCCAGGTGATAGGTAATGCTTAATGATTACCTTTTATATTGTGCCGAAAGTAGCACTACATACTTGAATCCCCGCCCCACATAGCGGACCTTTCGGCACTGTACCAGCGTGCCTGCCATGCCAGCAGGTGTGCTTACCTGGTAGTTGCCGAGTACAGCCCCACGGTCAGTTGAGTTGTGGCATGCTATCACAGCGAATGGCAATCTGATGTATGAAACTGAAGTAGCAACTTCCCTATGGTTAGCAGCTGACAAGACCTCGACGGATCGCCGGAGCCATGTGTGACGAGACGGACGAGCTTGTTTGGATATTTGCTTGGCTGGCCCAGGAAGTTCCGTTGTACAGTTAGAGGATGGGTGGCCAGTTGGAGAGAGGCAACTATGGTGGAGTGGAAGCAGTTGGAATCCTCCAATGCCAACACAAAATCCAACGAAGTCAGAGCTCGAAAGTGGCCACCTGCAAGCAGAGCTGGAAACGTGGCAGAGCATCAAGGCAATAGAGACTTGAAGTGGGGTTTCCGTTAAAACAAGTGGAAGGCAGTTTGTGCTATCTTCTCAAACCAACTGTTGTGTCTGCGCTGGCGTACTTAAGTAACCAAAAGTTTGCATTGGTGAAATATAGCGAGACTGCTGTTAGAGCTGGAGCTTTAGAGCAGTGTTTTATCCAATTGATTTTATTTTTGGTGAAACACATTGATACCACTGTCAGACCTGGAATTTGCTGAGAACTGACTTGTCTGACTGAGTTGTATTTTAATCAGTGGTTCCGATGCTGGTATCTAATTACCCCATGGGGGGGAGGGGGGGGGGAATTAAATGTTCTGAGCGGTTGACTTTCGGTTTAGAAACTACACACATCAAAAAAAGTTTTCCATCACCTCCGTTCCGAGAGTTCCGGAACCTGTACAGAAAATTGGAATAGAGATCAACATAAATATCATTTCCGCCATTTATATTGTTTATGAAAACCACCCATTGCATGCTGTTCCACCATACAGCGAGAACGTCAGAGGTGGTGATCCAGATTGCAGTACACATCAGTACCTCTAATACCCAGTAGCACGCCCTCTTGCATTGATGCACGCCTGTATTCGTTATGGAGTAATATCCACAAGTTCATCAAGGCACTGTTGGTCCAGAATGTCACACTCTTCAAAGGCGAATCGGCGTAGATGCCTCACAGTGGTTGTTGGGTCACGTCGTCTATTAACATCTCTTTTCAATCTATCGCAGGCATCTATCGCAGGCATGGTCGATAGGATTCATGACTGGAGAACATGCTGGCGACTCTAGTCGAGCGATGTCGTTATCCTGAAAGAAGTCATTCACAAGATGTGCACGATAGGGCGCGAATTGTCGTCCATGAGGGGGAATGCCTCGCCAATATGCTGCCGATATGTTTGCACTATCGGTCGGAGGATGGCATTCACGTATCGTACAGCAGTTACAGCGCCTTCCATGATCACCAGCGGCATACGTCGGCCCACATAATGCCACCCCAAAACATCAGGGTACCTCCACCTTTCTGCACTCGCTGCACAGTGTGTCTAAGGCGTTCAGCCTGACAGGGTTGCCTCCAAACACGTCTCCGAGAGAACAGACCATGCATTCATATAAAAGCGTATTTATTGAAATAATCAGCAACCAACTGCACTAAAGAAATTTAATTTCCTTGACCCGTTTCAGGCACTTAATGCCATTTCTAAGAAGGTTATATCAGTATTTGCTATTTATTTTAATAGACACAAATGACGCGATAATTATAACCGATTAAGGAAATTAAATGTCTTTGGCGTAAATGGTAGTTGGTTACTCCGAAAATAAAACTACAATTGGTGAATATGGATAAAATTATAATCTAAAAAATGAGAAATAAGGAGTTCATGATTTAATAAAAATCCTGCAGAAACTAAATTTCATTTGCTTTCCATCATTTTTAGAATGGAAGTGTTCAAAGAAAACTCTTTGTTTCTGAAGTATAGTTAATCGTTAATGTTGACGATGTCGTAGTGGGCGTAGGTTATCATCTAATATCTGATTACACTCAATCTCAGAAAGATTGGGAAACACTGCATTTGATTGTGTCTGTCTGTTTGTGTTGTCTGTCTGGTGCTTGTTTATGTCGGCCTTAGTCAGGGGCATTTTGTGAGCAGATTCTTGAACAATATCCTTGTCTGGGTGTTCTTCTGTTCAACTGCTGATATTTGTGTTGTTCTTTTATGTGATAATTAGTGTCCATTTCACTGTAACGCTTTGGTAATTGTGTTGCAAAACATTGGTGTTTGAGCTGTTTATTAGGTTGACGCTTTCTGGTTTTGTATGTTTGTGTCTCTTTTGTAATGTTGGTTATTTACGAAGTATAATTTTATTGTACTAGATAACAGAGTTCAACACTGACTACCAGAAATTTCGGGAAAGATAGAACAGGGGTTTTCAAAACTTCATCTACCTTTTTACCAAGCAGTTTTATTAACCATGAAATTTTAACAGTTTACTCAGTGATTAAATGTACTTCGCACGATGGTCAACAAACAATTTTACAATATTAATAAACATGAACAATGATTTTGCCTGCTGTAAGTTAACAAACAATCAATTAATATCATATTAATCTTCGGTAAGAACCAAAAACAGAAATTTATCATGAAAACGGACCTTGAGGCTTCAACCCATTACAGAACGAAGCTAAGTCTAAACTTATTATAACATAAGTAGCAAGGCGGAACAATTTCCTGTATACAAACAGCAGTTCATGAATATAACATTGCCATTAATGATCAGGATAATAAGATAGCCAATACTGCTCCCACAAAGGAAATTTTAACATACAAAAGAACAAGGTAATTAGCGGCCCCAATAACGGTATACAAACTAATGGCAAATTATTAATTGATCTTTTGATTCATTAGGACTGGCGGACTGAATGCTTGGACTCTAGTGGCTCATGCCAAAGCATCTGAAAAAGTTTCGGTAATTAAGTTAGCTTTTATCCCTGAACTGCCGAACGATAGGTGTGACTTAATCCCAAGATTCTCGACCGAAAAAGCGACCACGGAACCTCCAGCGCGGACACAACTCGTCCGCGTCTTAGTCAAATTCCGTTCGGTCGGCCACGGAAGACCAAGTAGGAAAGAAGATCGACAGAGGAAGTTGGACACGCGTTGCGCAACCAGCAGGCCGCGCTGAACTAATGTAATCGTGGGGCCGCTACCTGGCGTACAAACCACAGATCAGTACATTGATGTAATAGGGCTAAATATAGCAAGGAAGGTTAGATGTGACAAGCAAGAACCCACTGGAAAATTTTTCATAACATTCAGCACTTTCGGCCATCCTGACCCACTGACATTTAACCGATGACAAATTCGAACCTAAACCTGAGAAGCAATACGTGCTTACACAAGAAGACACAAGAACCATATTATAGTTAATAACAAGGTCTAGTAATCAAGGCTTACTAATCAAAACATTCTCGGTCCCGAGTTCGAAACCCGTCATCGCTTAAATTCTGATTAATAATCAGCAGTAGCGGCCGAAGACTTCCGGCATAAGAAGTCATCTCATTCTGCCAAAGACCTTGCCAAAGAGGGCGGAAGAGCGAACAGAGGTCCAGAGCACTCTCTTGCCCTTGGGGTGGTAAACTGAGCATAAGGCGGACGAAATAGCAATGGTTAACGTCATGAAGATGCAGAAGGCAATGGAAACCACTGCATTAATGCCACATAACGTGTTTCTACAGGACATGCGGCCTGTAATTGGTGGCGGGCAGCATCAAACCAGTCACAGAACTAATGACCCCATGGACACCCCCCCCGCCCCCCTCCCCCCAAAAAAACAAGGGAGACTACTTGACCTAGTATAGTACAAATTATCAAATTTTAGAAATACTTAAATGATCAGATTTGGTTATTTTCCTGGCTTATTGCAGATCCACACGAATGCTAAAATGAACTTGGAGTAATTGAATGCATACAGCACTTCAACTGTTATATGATATTGTACGTACAGTAATTGTCCACAATGGAAGAGACCAAAGTCAAATATTTTAAGATTATCAGCAAGAGAAACAGATTAATAAATATACCAACTGCTTCACTGTAGACAAAACAGCCTGCATCAGCCTAATCAAGACTTTAGGAGAAATAAGCACTTTAACACACAAATTCTTGACATGCAGAAATGTAATAGCATGACGTCACTGCTCGAGAATAGGCTAACGGACCAATCGCTTCCTTTCCTCGTCTCAACATACAACTAAAGATCTATTCAAAATATTGCGATTATTTTGAAGACATGTTCACTGCTGTTGTAAGTATGGAGGTTAGAACGTATGTCTTAGCCGTGGCTGGCTCGCGTCATCCCTTGTTTTTTTATCATTGGTTGCAGCCCAATGGTGTCTTACTTCTTAGTTGGTTTCCGCCATAACATTGCTGTATTTTCTCCATGAGTGGCACCAGCAGCGTGTATCGATCCTAGTACTGCTGTACTATGTTTGGTGTGGCTGTATATTTTCCGGTTGTGCTGTGTGTGGCAGTCGGCCGGTTGGGGCAGAACACCGAGGAAGTCTCCGTGGCGCATAGTCAGGCTGGAGACGCTGGCGGCGTGCACGCATGGTTGGAGTTGTTCAAATGGTTCAAATGGCTCTGAGCACTATGGGACTTAACATCTATGGTCATCAGTCCCCTAGAACTTAGAACTACTTAAACCTAACTAACCTAAGGACAGCACACAACACCCAGCCATCACGAGGCAGAGAAAATCCCTGACCCCGCCGGGAATCCAACCCAGGAACCCGGGCGTGGTTGGAGTTGTGAGGCGCTTCTTGCGAGGGTTACGAAGTTCGTCGCCCAACGATCCTGGACAGCAAAGTTGAGTGCTCACTCAACTTACTATCAAGCCTCAACTGCTATCACATCTCTTCAATTGATCCTGGTTGTCGCTTTCTGGCAGATTCCCGCGAGCAACAACGTGTCTTCATTGAAGTCGGCTTGAATGCAGCCATCTTCCTGTGTGATGTTTAATTTAATTCATTCCTTCATTAATGAAGTGTACCAGCGGTATCTTCTGCCTTGTGGCCGTTGACGTTCCGGTGACCTGCCCTGGTCGTTGACGTAGTTTTCAGCAGTGTATTTTCCTCGTCGTGTTGATGCTGTCCAGCACGGCGTTTAGCTCGACAGCTGAGGTGTTGTTGGTAGTTTTGGGCGTTTATTCTGACTTGGCTGGATTTGGAACCAGTATCCAGAACTTCGTGCTGCTGTAATATTCTTGTTGTTTGCTGGTCGGGTGGAGCAGAACTGATCTTGTTGGTTGGTTCGTCAGTTGGCTTTAGGTTGGATTGCCTTCCGATTCAGAGGTTGTCGGCCTGGCTGCCTGTCTCACCTGAACATGCGTTAGTGTTACTTCCCATGCCAATCCTTGGAACCTTCTCAGCGCCGCTCCTTGTGTTTTAAACAGTGATTTTCCTTTTAGTCTTACGTACGGTACTCTGTGTGGCCTTCAGCCAAGTTTTAGCTTATTAAAATTGCAAGGTTTTTCTTCTTAGGCCTTAAGCCGTAAAAAAAAATTGTTTCTTGTTTGGTATGTGTCCTTCATCCAAGTTTCAGACTTCCAAAGAAAAAATTGAAAATTCCTTGTGCCTAGGCCTTTAGCCTATTTTAGTTGAAATTTAGAAGTTCTTCCCTTTAGCACTTAAGCCATAAAATTGTTTTCTGCATGTTGTGTGGCTTTCAGCCAAGTGTCACTCTCTCTTAAATTAAAACTTCTAAATCCTTGTCTTGCCCGTAAGTCATAAGATTGTTATTCGTTAGAATGAAGCCTTCAGCCGAGTTTTACACGAAATATTTTAAGATTAGGCCTTTAGCCTTTTCAAATTGAAAACACTTCTTCCTAGGCCTTATGCCGTTAAAATGTTTTGTTGATACGCGGCCTTCAGTCGAATTTTCAGTCTATGTAGATTAAACATTGAAAATCTGTGTCTCGGCCTTAAGCCGTAACACTGTTCTTGGTTAATGTGTGGCCTTCAGCCGAGTTCTATGGGAAAAATTTAAGCTTAGGCTTTGAGCCTATTTATATTGAAGAGAAAAAAATTTTTTCTAAAGAAGTGAAACATCCAGAAGGACTCCTGTACCTCAATTCCTTACTTAGGCCTTGTGTCTTTTGGATTTCTGATGTGGCCTTCAGTCGATCTAAATTAAATCAAAGGAGGTCTTTTGTTGTATCTAGACAAGACAGTCTAGACACAAGGCGAGGAAACCGAAAGGGCACGCGTCAACTCACGCCGACTGGCGTGAAGTCTGGAACAGGATACGTTATGAATGCTATAAAGAAAAGTACGTAGCTGCGGTTATACTTAACTTTAATCCATCATTTGTATACAGCATTCTTTATCATACAACTGAGACTCTCTATAGAAATGGTTAATGGCGCCTTGGTAGGTCGTAGCCATGCACTTAGCTGAAGGCTATTCTAACTATCTCTCGGCAAATGAGAGAAAGGCTTCGTCAGTGTAGTCGCTAGCAAAGTCGTCGTACAACTGGGGCGAGTGCTAGTACGTCTCTCTAGACCTGCCGTGTGGTGGCGCTCGGTCTGCAATTACTGACAGTGGCGACACGCGGGTCCGACATGTACTAATGGACTGCGGGCGATTTAAAGCTACCACCTAGCAAGTGTGGTGTCTGGCGGTGACACCACATCTTTCGTTAAAACGTTGTTTTGATTCTTGCTTGTGTGGTAGTGTGTTTTAAGAAATAAAGTCTATACGTTGAGTGCGACTGACAGTAACTTATTTTGGCCCCTTTCCACAATCCGCTCTGTCCGGATAGCCCTGGGATTTCATTGTCACTAGAAACAGAAGCAATCACCATTACCTTAACTTGGGCATTCGACTCCACATGTTACAGTCTGCCCGCATCTTCTGGTCGTGCGGTAGCGTTCTCGCTTCCCACGCCCGGGTTCCCGGGTTCGATTCCCGGCGGGGTCAGGGATTTTCTCTGCCTCGTGATGGCTGGGTGTTGTGTGCTGTCCTTAGGTTAGTTAGGTTTAAGTAGTTCTAAGTTCTAGGGGACTTATGACCACAGCAGTTGAGTCCCATAGTGCTCAGAGCCATTTGTTACAGTCTTATTGAAATCAACAGCAGTCCTTCAGTGACGCAAGGTGCCATCCGCACAAGCCACACTGCTGGACTCACGGCAGATAGGCAGCTCCCCTTTCCTCCTCTCCCACCCACGCAGCGAACCGCTTCCTCTCCACGCCGATTGCCAACTGTCCTCTTCATCGTGACAGGGCCTAATTTTCAACTTCCCCACACATGCCTCCCCCCTCCTCGCCACCAATCGCCGCCAGAATGAACCAACATCAGTCTAACACTCCCTCACGGACAAACCACAGTCGCTATGGCTCAAGAGTATTTTGACGAACAATTCTCGATTTAAGCTTGTAAGTAGGCTGTTTATGTTTTCTTTATGTAAGTAGGCTGTTTATGTTTTCTTTATGTAAGTAGGCTGTTTATGTTTTCTTATTGGCAACGTTACGTAGCGCTCTATATCAACTTCGACTGACTCTGCTGTGGGTTTGCTCTGTTGTGGCCCATTACCTGTCAGCATGTCAAGAGTCAGCACTGTCTTTCTGTTGGAAGGACAACACTACTTCTTCGAGACTGCATGGACATCCACTACTTCCGTGTGCATTGTCTTTTACTGCTCAGACTTTGATAAAAGAAACGGCAGTTTTACTGTGATGAATGATCAGGACTGTCTTTATGGACTGTGAGACAATTTTAGCTTTTGACCACCATTGTATTAATAAGTGTGTGCATTTGATATCTTTGCTATTGTAATTATGAAAAATTTTATCAAATCATTATTGGCCACTGGCCAAAACAATTTGTAAAATTTTTGTGGGGAGCATGGGGGCTATGTAAGTAGGCTGTTTATGTTTTCTTTATGTAAGTAGGCTGTTTATGTTTTCTTATTGGCAACGTTACGTAGCGCTCTATATGAAAACCACTGGCTGTGCTGTGTGCAGTCTGTGGCTAGTTTGCATTGTTGTCTGCCATTGTAGTGTTGGGCAGCGGCAGCTGGATGTGAACAGCGCGTAGCGTTGCGCAGTTACAGGTGAGCCGCCAGCAGTGGTGGATGTGTGGAAGGAAATGGCGGAGTTTTGAAATTACATATATTATGACTATTAAGGTAAATACATTGTTTGTTCTCTATTAATATCTTTCATTTGCTAACTATCCCTATCAGTAGTTAGTGCCTTCTGTAGTTTGAAACTTTTATTTAGCTGGCAATAGTGGCGCTCGCTGTATTGCAGTTGTTCGAGGAATGAAGATTTTTGTGAGGTAAGTTATTTGTGAAAGGTATAGGTTAATGTTAGTCAGGGCCATTCTTTTGTAGGGATTATTGGAAGTCAGATTGCGTTGCGCTGAAAATATTGTGTGTCAGGTTAAGCACAGTCTGTCAGGTTAAGCACAGTCTTGTATAATTTTTCTAAGGGGACGTTTCATAAGCTTTCTGATGCACGCGATCTAGTTTATTATGCTCCTCATTTTGTCAAAGAAAATTGATTTGCATTTACGATTTCAGAACCTCCATCCACTTTCCATTCCCTCCATCATCCAGTGCTACTAGTAATATCGAAACATGCCTATAAGTACACAGTGTGGTACACCTGCCTCTATCGATAGTTTTTACGTGTCTGCAGTGTTTTCAAAAACCATGCGCAGGAGTTTTACATTCTCCCACAGAAATATGAACTGGACCTGTTTGTAGGAAGTTTCCTGTATTTAAATTTTGTACCGGGATGAGTTTTCGCTGGAGGCCATGGTTTGCGAGATAGTAAAGAAAAAGGCGTTTTCAAGTCTCGCTTGTCGGTCTTCCCTGAATAATTCGATAGCTTCAGGCTGTAGCGAAAACGTATCCACGTGTAAAATGTAACTAGATTAAATTTCCTATAAAAAGATCCAGTTCATTTTTTCTGTTGTAGTAACAGCCCGCAGCTCGTGGTCGTGCGGTAGCGTTCTCGCTTCCCTCGCCCGGGTTCCCGGGTTCGATTCCCGGCGGGGTCAGGGATTTTCTCTGCCTTGTGATGGCTGGGTATTGTGTGACGTCCTTAGGTTAGTTAGGTTTAAGTAGTTCTAAGTTCTAGGGGACTGATGACCATAGATGTGAAGTCCCATATTGCTCAGAACCATTTGAACCATTTTTTTGTTGTAGTAACAGTTCAAGCATAGCGACCAAGAGGATGTGACAATTTTCAGAGTGACATTATGAAGCATTGTGGGTTGCATAAAACCCGAAGGTAGGAGCAGCTGAATCACCAATATAGCGCCTCGTGGTTATACAAAGGTTGTCCAGAAGTAAGTTCCGATCGGTCGCGAAATGGACTCCACGGTGAAGCCCCGATGAAGCTTTGCACAGATGTGTTGGGTAGTGTCTCGGGGGTATGACCGTCGATCGCATCAAGACGCTCTTTTCAGTTGTGAGCGCACTGTGAGCGAGTAAAACTGCCTAGAGCAACGATGTCTCTCGCCAAGTAGGAGGGTCGGCTGAAAGGCTTCGCCTTAATGAATGCAGCCCACATAACATGACTGCCACGCACTTCCTTCTTCATGGCGATTCTCAACCGCACCCTTCAGGGGCAGTGAAGACGCTCCTGCAGTCTTTTCGATGGGACGTGTTCGACCACCCACAACACAGCCGTAATTGCCTCGTCCTGAGTATCATTTCTGTTCACATGAAACGCTGGATACGAAGACAACACCTGGGCGCAGGCTACGAGCTGTAGACCAGCGTAGAGAATTATCGGAAAGCACAGGCTGCTGCCTTCTGTGACGATGGTGTTGGAAATTTGGTATAACGGTCCGACAAATGTCTAAGTCGGAGCGGCGACTATGTAGAGAAGTTCTTCAACTTTTGTGGTCCTGTCCTCCTCAGTTGCGCGTAATACTACGCTGTATTGATAATTTTCACTTATGGACCGTCTGACAGCAACTGAATAAAACACAATTTTAGTGCCATACGCGTTTCGCCTTTATTTTCTGCAAGGCATCTTATCAGTGGCCTGGAATATGTACATATGTTAGCTATTTTATTTACATTTTTGTCACTGTGCCTATAGGTTATAAACAGTTCTGGTGGTTGGTATTTCCTATTAAGTAGTAATGTTTTGAAGTGTACTTACAGGTTGCGTAGACAGTTTCTTACCTATTACGCTCCTGTTGCATGATTGGTGTTGTTCTTCTTTCTATGAGCGCCAATTTGCTGTTTTTTCCACATTCCACAGCACTATGCACTGAACGCTTGTTTTAATGCAATGTTTTGGTTTCTGTTGCCGACTGTGAAATGTTCTTGCCAAAGATCGAATATTACTGCCAAACTTATGAGTGTAACTATTGAAGTATCTGTGGTCTGTTCGTGTATGCATTTGTGTGTGCGTTTGTGTATGTGTGTATGTGTGTGTGTGTGTGTGTGTGTGTGTGTTTTGGTGTGGTATTAATTTAATTTAATTTAATTTAATTGTATTTATTTATTTATTTTTGTTTTTGTCCTGTGTATGTGTGTGTGTGTGTGTTTTGGTGTGATATGTATTTTTTTGTGCTGTGTGTGTGTGTGTGTGTGTGTGTCTGTCTGTATTTTGGTGTTGTGTAATTTTTTTTTTGTGGGGGGTGGGCTGTGTGTGTGTGTGTGTGTGTGTGTGTGTGTGTGTGTGTCTGTATTTTGGTGTTTTTATATATATATGTATATTATGTTATCATTTCCTTTATTAAGTGTAGTAGGGTGCCTGTGCTGATGTGTGTTTGTTCATTTATCACATGTTTTTTTTCTGCTATGGCTTTCTGGATGTGGAAGTTTTCTTGCATTTGTATAATTGCATTTGTATATTGATGCCTTGCAGAAAATAAAGGCGAAACGCGTATCGCACTAAAATTGTGTTTTATTCAGTTGCTGTCAGACGGTCCATAAGTGAAAATTATCAATATACCGTAGTACGTAGAGAAGTATCTGGAAAGTGTAGCTAAGTCTTGCAAATAAAATGTTTCTGATTTTCACTGTGTTTTCCATTTAGCGACTGATCGGAACTTACTTTATGGACAACCCTCTTAATTAAAGCATAGCTGCTCAAGGAGGTCCACTACGGATTGTAATTATCGTATGGCATCGAAATTTGAGAGATATCTAATGCGTAAATGTGGGACTGATTTATGCTGGAAGAAAATTGGTTCCAATTTTGGCCAGCAGGTGTAAATCTGCCGCTGTGAAGGCAAGAAAGATCTTTAGAAATGATTCCATGTGTAACGGATTAGGAACAGGTCGTGGGCAGGAAAGGTCAGACAAGTGAGAAAGATATCACAAGCTACCACGTGGTCGCGAATTGAACAGTGGCCTGAAAATAGAATAAATTTCCTTCACTGCACGTCTATGGTGACAATTTTTTGTGTTATCAGACTACCGGTTTGTGGCTATAATGATAATCTTCAGATCGGCTTTATAAAAACTTGTCGTAATATGCTGGAGCGATAGCATTTGACGACTCCAGTAGTTCTCCAGTATATTAGGACATGTTTTTATAAGATAGATCTGAAGATGGTCAATATAGACAGAAACCGGTAGTCTGTCATAAAAAAATTTGTGACCATACACGTGAATTAAATGAAATTTATGAGAAAGGTATTATGTTGAATCATTATTAACTGCCACTTACACAGTTCATTTAGCAGGACGTCAACGAAGTGCTACTCCCCCAAACCGACGTGATCAACAGCGCCATATTTGCACCTGGTGGCCAAAAATCGAACTATTTTTTCCCGCGCAAAATGGTCAACATAATAGCATACCTGTGAAGTTTCGCTGCCTTCCGATTAATTACAGCCAATACTAGACCTCCGTCACTAGCCTGCACTTGAATTATAGTCAGCTGGTCCTAAAATAAACATTTTCTTATAATACCATCACTATTATTTTCCTCACACTTTAAAGCTCTTAGCAGATGATCGGACACACACTTCGTGAAGGTTTCAGCACGTGTACTCGACAGTGGTTTGGAACTATAGCAACGAGCCGCGGTGTGAAAGCGACGTATTTATCTGAGAGTCGACGTCGCACCAGCTGGCGCGTTTGGTCCGCTCACGCAGCGGCTGCGGTGGCCGATTTATGGCGGGCGTTGCGCTGCCTGGCATCCTACCAGTCGCCGCTTCCGCCGGCGGCCGGCGTACGTCCGGATTTAATTTCATCCACCTCCGCTGCCTGCGAAAACAGAAATGGTGACGCTTCAGACGTCAGCAACGGACCATCTGCGGTTTCACGTGTTGTTATTGTGGTCTTCAGTCCAGAGACTGGTTTGATGCAGCTCTCCATGCTACTCTATTCTGTGCAAGCTTCTTCATCTCCCAGTACCTACTGCAACCTACATCCTTCTGAATCTGCTTAGTGCATTCATCTCTTGCCCTCACTCGACGATTATTACCCTCCAGTGCTAAATCTGCGATTCCTTGATGCCTCGTAACATGTCCTACCAACCGATCGCCGGCCGAAGTGGCCGTGCGGTTAAAGGCGCTGCAGCCTGGAACCGCAAGACCGCTACGGTCGCAGGTTCGAATCCTGCCTCGGGCATGGATGTTTGTGATGTCCTTAGGTTAGTTAGGTTTAACTAGTTCTAAGTTCTAGGGGACTAATGACCTCAGCAGTTGAGTCCCATAGTGCTCAGAGCCATTTGAACCATTGAACCAACCGATCCCTTCTTCTAGTCAAGTTGTGCCACAAACTTCTCCCCAATTCTATTCAATACCTCCTCATCAGTTATGTGATCTACCCATCTTATCTTCAGCATTCTTCTGCAGCAACACATTTCGGAATCTTCTATTCTCATCTTGTCTAATATACATTCCTGGAAATGGAAAAAAGAACACATTGACACCGGTGTGTCAGACCCACCATACTTGCTCCGGACACTGCGAGAGTGCTGTACAAGCAATGATCACACGCACGGCACAGCGGACACACCAGGAACCGCGGTGTCGGCCGTCGAATGGCGCTAGCTGCGCAGCATTTGTGCACCGCCGCCGCCAGTGTCAGCCAGTTTGCCGTGGCATACGGAGCTCCATCGCAGTCTTTAACACTGGTAGCATGCCGCGACAGCGTGGACGTGAACCGTATGTGCAGTTGACGGACTTTGAGCGAGGGCGTATAGTGGGCATGCGGGAGGCCGGGTGGACGTACCGCCCAATTGCTCAACACGTGGGGCGTGAGGTCTCCACAGTACATCGATGTTGTCGCCAGTGGTCGGCGGAAGGTGCACGTGCCCGTCGACCTGGGACCGGACCGCAGCGACGCACGGATGCACGCCAAGACCGTAGGATCCTACGCAGTGCCGTAGGGGACCGCACCGCCACTTCCCAGCAAATTAGGGACACTGTTGCTCCTGGGGTATCGGCGAGGACCATTCGCAACCGTCTCCATGAAGCTGGGCTACGGTCCCGCACACCGTTAGGCCGTCTTCCGCTCACGCCCCAACATCGTGCAGCCCGCCTCCAGTGGTGTCGCGACAGGCGTGAATGGAGGGACGAATGGAGACGTGTCGTCTTCAGCGATGAGAGTCGCTTCTGCCTTGGTGCCAATGATGGTCATATGCGTGTTTGGCGCCGTGCAGGTGAGCGCCACAATCAGGACTGCATACGACCGAGGCACACAGGGCCAACACCCGGCATCATGGTGTAGGGAGCGATCTCCTACACTGGCCGTACACCACTGGTGATCGTCGAGGGGACACTGAATAGTGCACGGTACATCCAAACCGTCATCGAACCCATCGTTCTACCATTCCTAGACCGGCAAGGGAACTTGCTCTTCCAACAGGACAATGCACGTCCGCATGTATCCCGTGCCACCCAACGTGCTCTAGAAGGTGCAAGTCAACTACCCTGGCCAGCAAGATCTCCGGATCTGTCCCCCATTGAGCATGTTTGGGACTGGATGAAGCGTCGTCTCACGCGGTCTGCACGTCCAGCACGAACGCTGGTCCAACTGAGGCGCCAGGTGGAAATGGCATGGCAAGTCGTTCCACAGGACTACATCCAGCATCTCTACGATCGTCTCCATGGGAGAATAGCAGCCTGCATTGCTGCGAAAGGTGGATATACACTGTACTAGTGCCGACATTGTGCATGCTCTGTTGGCTGTGTCTATGTGCCTGTGGTTCTGTCAGTGTGATCATGTGATGTATCTGACCCCAGGAATGTGTCAATAAAGTTTCCCCTTCCTGGGACAATGAATTCACGGTGTTCTTATTTCAATTTCCAGGAGTGTAGATTGAGATTTATCACTCTGCAGCGGAGTGTTCGCTGATATGAAACTTCCTGGCAGATTAAAACTGCGTGCCGGACCGATACTCAAACTCGAGACCTTTGCCTTTCGCGGGCAAGTGCTCTACCAACTGAGCCACCCAAGCACGACTCACACCCCGTCCTCACAGCTTTACTTCTGCCAGAACCTCGTCTCCTACCTTCCAAACTTTACAGAAGCTCAGTTGGTAGAGCACTTGCCCGCGGAAGGCAAAGGTCCCGAGTTCGAGTCGAGTTTTAATCTGCCAGGAAGTTTCATCCTCAATATAGTTTGTTAATGCAAGTTCCTGAAGTATTATTTTAATAGATCAAAGAACAGCTCTCAAAATCCCTTTTTAAGCAAATACAAAAGAATACAAATTGCATAATGCAAAGTTAAATAAAATATTCTAACGCCACGTGGCGATACCAAAATTTTCGTAGGTATTACCTGTGATCTCTAAAAGCAATAAAATATTGATCACAAAATTTTTATTTGAAACAACTTAATTGCAATAAAATCTGATTACTATCAGCGTGCACTCAAACACCGTAGCCTCTATGATGTGCACCGTATCACAAAATATTTTCCTTCCTTTTAAATACTTTACACCATAAACCTCCCTACATGTGATGCATACTACACGCAACGAATTATTACAAATAATTAACGATAGATGTTATAATTAAACAGGTATGTAATCTTTTCCTTTAAAAATAAATAAAAACACACAAATCAACATCTCAGTGATTGCATCCATGAAAAATATATATAGAATACGTATCTATTGATTTCGTCGTGTTCATACCCTGCTGTCCACCGTGCTCTCCTTCAGGATCACATGCGCCACCGGAGATATTTTCTACGATGTACAAAACGTTAACAGGGCGCAACCGACTTAAACAAATTGCATGCTGGGGTTGTACGTCGATGTGGATGCGGCTCGAAAATTTTAAAACGGGCGAGGGCGTAGATGAGGTACTACTGAACATTTCGACAATACCGCACCGCACCAGACAGCAGTACGGTGGGATAGATAAGAGATAAATCAACAACTGTTGCAAGGCAACGTCAGCAAGACAATAAGAAAATATTTGGGACTTTAAATTCTTGCGAGGGCCACACCAAACCACAGATTGACGTCCAAAGCTAAATTATGAAAATACTATCGTCAATTTCGCCACGACAGTAGAACCGTAAAATACGATAAGAAGTGAACTGCAAATCAACACGATTCATAAGCGTCTGACTGAAGAGCTCCATAGTCAATCTTTCTCTTACTACCTAAACTTAACAGTATCTCAAAAGTTCACTCGTCGACTCTACCAGAGTGTCAGTTACTGGTTATAACTATAGATAACAAAGTTTGACACGCTGAGGCCGACTTAGGTTCCTTATTAAGACAAGCAGTGATTCGGTCCTTCACTTGGTTTCACCTTCGATCCAAAACAGTCATTTACTTTAAAGCAGCTAAATAGACGACAATGCCGATATCGACGCCCTCCTCCCAAGCAGCGCTCTGACTGGAGACCGCAAAGTTTACACCACTCTTAAGTCTCATATGCGTGCCACCAACGTGCACCTTTTTATACTCATGCTCGTAAATTAAGGATAATGCAGAAACATGGTGAAACAACGCCCTGGTGGGCGGTTTGCTGGTTTAAATCACCTCGGGGTATGGCCATGCTGTGCATCTGACCTGCGGTCGTCGCACGGTGGCTATGGCAGCTATCCACATACGCAGAGGTGTGTTCGTGCATGTCAGACTACGGTGCAGCGAGTAAGTGTGCAGACGTTTGCAGACGTGATAATGGTGACTATATGTTGAAAATGGCTCAAAGAACACATTTTGATGACGTTATGAGGGGTAGAATACTAGGGCGACTGGAGGCTGGTCAAACACAGCAAGTCGTGACACAGGCCCTCCGTGTGCCACAAAGTGTGATCGCAGGATTGTGGCAACGATTCCAGCAGTAAGGAAACGTATACAGGCGCTACACTACGGGACGTCCACAGTGTACAACACCACAAGAAGACCGATATCTCACCATCAGTGCCCGCAGACGGCCGCGGAGTAGTACATTTAGCCTTGCTCGGGACCTTACCGCAGCCACTGGAAGAGTTGTCTCCAGACACACAGTCCACAGACGACTGAACAGATATGGTTTATAATCCCGGAGATCTGCAAGGTGCATTCCACTAACTCCAGGGCATAGGAGAGCCCCTAAAGCCTGCCGGCCGCGGTGGTCTAGCGGTTCTGGCGCTGCAGTCCGGAACCGCGGGACTGCTACGGTCGCAGGTTCGAATCCTGCCTCGGGCATGGGTGTGTGTGATGTCCTTAGGTTAGTTAGGTTTAAGTAGTTCTAAGTTCTAGGGGACTGATGACCACAGATGTTGAGTCCCATAGTGCTCAGAGCCATTTGAACCATCCCCTAAAGCCTGGTGTCAAAAACACAGTACTTGGTCATTGCAACAGTGGAGCCAGGTTATGTTCACGGACGAGTCCAGGTATAGTCTCAACAGTGATTCTCGCTGCGTTTTCATCTGGTGTGAATCAGGAATCAGATTTTTTTTTTCGTCATCAGTCTACTGACTGGTTTAATGCGGCCCGCCACGAATTCCTTTCCTGTGCTAACCTCTTCATCTCAGAGTAGCACTTGCAACCTACGTCCTCAATTATTTGCTTGACGTATTCCAATCTCTGTCTTCCTCTACAGTTTTTGCCCTCTACAGCTCCCTTAAGTACCATGGAAGTCATTCCCTCATGTCTTAGCGAATGTCCTATCTCCTGTCCCTTCTCCTTATCAGTGTTTTCCACATATTCCTTTCCTTTCAGATTCTGCGTAGAACCACCTCATTCCTTACCTTATCAGTCCACCTAACTTTCAACATTCGTCTGTAGCACCACATCTCAAATGCTTCGATTCTCTTCTGTTCCGGTTTTCCCACAGCCCATGTTTCACTACCATACAATGCTGTACTCCAGACGTACATCCTCAGAAATTTCTTCCTCAAATTAAGGCCGGTATTTGATATTAGTAGACTTCTCTTGGCCAGAAATGCCTTCTTTGCCATAGCGAGTCTGCTTTTGATGTCCTCCTTGCTCCGTCCGTCATTGGTTATTTTACTGCCTAGGTAGCATAATTCCTTAACTTCATTGACTTCGTGACCTTCAATCCTGATGTTAAGTTTCTCGCTGTTCTCATTTCTACTACTTCTCATTACCTTCGTCTTTCTCCGATTTACTCTCAAACCATACTGTGTACTCATTAGACTGTTCATTCCGTTCAGCAGATCATTTAATTCTTCTTCACTTTCACTCAGGATAGCAATGTCATCAGCGAATCGTATCATTGATATCCTTTCACCTTTTATTTTAATTCCACTCCTGAACCTTTCTTTTATTTCCATCATTGCTTCCTCGATGTACAGATCAAAGAGTAGGGGCGAAAGGCTACAGCCTTGTCTTACACCCTTCTTAATACGAGCACCTCGTTCTTGATCGTCCACTCTTATTATTCCCTCTTGGTTGTTGTACATATTGTATATGACCCGTCTCTCCCTATAGCTTACCCCTACATTTTTCAGAATCTCGAACAGCTTGCACCATTTTATATTGTCGAACGCTTTTTCCAGGTCGACAAATCCTATGAAAGTGTCTTGATTTTTCTTTAGCTTTGCTTCCATTATTAGCCGTAACGTCAGGCTTGCCTCTCTCGTCCCTTTAGTTTTCCTAAAGCCAAACTGATCGTCACCTAGCGCATACTCAATTTTCTTTTCCATTTTTCTGTATATTATTTATGTAAGCAGCTTCGATGCATGAGCTGTTAAGCTGATTGTGCGATAATTCTCGCACTTGTCAGCTCTTGCCGTCTTCGGAATTGTGTGGATGATGCTTTTCCGAAAGTCAGATGGTATATCGCCAGACTCATATATTCTACACACCAACGTGAATAGTCGTTTTGTTGCCACTTCCCCCAATGATTTTAGAAATTCTGATGGAATGTTATCTATCCCTTCTGCCTTATTTGACCGTAAGTCCTCCAAAGCTCTTTTAAATTCCGATTCTAAAACTGGATCCCCTATCTCTTCTAAATCGACTCCTGTTACTTCTTCTATCCCATCAGACAAATCTTCACCCTCATAGAGGTTTCAATGTGTACTTTCCACCTATCTGCTCTCTCTTCTGCATTCAACAGTGTTATTCCCGTTGCACTCTTAATGTTACCACAGTTGATTTTAATGTCACCAAAGGTTGTTTTGACTTTCCTGTATGCCGAGTCAGTCCTTCCGACAATCATATCTTTTTCGATGTCTTCACATTTTTCCTGCAGCCATTTCGTCTTAGCTTCCCTGCACTTCCTATTTATTTCATTCCTCAGCGATTTGTATTTCTGTATTCCTGATTTTCCCGGAACATGTTTGTACTTCCTCCTTTCATCAATCAACTGAAGTATTTCTTCTGTTACCCATGGTTTCTTCGCAGCTACCTTCTTTGTACCTATGTTTTCCTTCCCAACTTCTGTGATGGCCCTTTTTTGAGATGTCCACTCCTCTTCCACTGTGCTGCCTATTGCGCTATTCCTTATTGCTGTATCTATAGCGTTAGAGAACTTCAAACGTATCTCGTCATTCCTTAGTACTTCCGTATCCCACTTCTTTGCGTATTGATTCTTCCTGACTAATGTCTTGAACTTCAGCCTACTCTTCATCACTACTATATTGTGATCTGAGTCTATATCTGCTCCTGGGTACGCCTTACAATCCAGCATCTGATTTCGGAATCTCTGTCTGACCATGATGTAATCTAATTGAAATCTTCCCGTATCTCCCGGCCTTTTCCAAGTATACCTCCTCCTCTTGTGATTCTTGAACAGGGTATTCGCTATTACTAGCTGATACTTGTTACAGAACTCAATTAGTCTTTCTCCTCTTTCATTCCTTGTCCCAAGCCCATATCCTCCTGTAACCTTTTCTTCTACTCCTTCCCCTACAACTGCATTCCAGTCGCCCATGACTATTAGATTTTCGTTCCCCTTTACATACTGCATTACCCTTTCAATATCCTCATACACTTTCTCTATCTGTCCATCTTCAGCTTGCGACGTCGGCATGTATACCTGAACTATCGTTGTCGGTGTTGGTCTGCTGTCGATTCTGATTAGAACAACCCGGTCACTGAACTGTTCACAGTAACAGACCCTCTGCCCTACCTTCCTACTCATAACGAATCCTACACCTGTTATACCATTTTCTGCTGCTGTTGATATTACCCGATACTCATCTGACCAGAAATCCTTGTCTTCCTTCCACTTCACTTCAGTGACCCCTACTATATCTAGATTGAGCCTTTGCATTTCCCTTTTCAGATTTTCTAGTTTCCCTACCACGTTCAAGCTTCTGACATTCCACGACTAGTAGAACGTTATCCTTTCGTAGATTATTCAATCTTTTTCTCATGGTAACCTCCCCCTTGGCAGTCCCCTCCCGGAGATCCGAATGGGGAACTATTCCGGAATCTTTTGCCAATGGAGAGATCATCATGACACTTCTTCAATTACAGGCCACATGTCCTGTGGATACACGTTACGTGTCTTTAATGCAGTGGTTTCCATTGCATCCTCATGTCGTTGATCATTGCTGATTCTTCTACCTTTAGGGGCAATTTCCCACCCCTAGGGCAAGAGAGTGCCCTGAACCTCTATCCGCTCCTCCACCCTTGACAAGACCGTTGGCAGAATGAGGCTGACTTCTTATGCCGGATGTCTTCGGCCGCCGATGTTGATTATTTATCAAAATTTAGGCAGTGGCGGGGATCGAACCCGGGACGAAGACGTTTTGATTATGAATCAAAGACGCTACCCCTAGACCACGGGTGCATCGTCAGATACCAACCCCTTAATATCCTTGAAATAGTCCTGTATGGAGGTCGTAGTTTTATGGTGTGGGTTGTGATCATAATTGGTACACGTACACCCCTGCATGACAGAGGAACTGTAACAGGTCAGGTGCATCGGGAAGTTATTTTGCACCAGTATGTCCGCCTTTTCAGGGGTGCAGTGGCTCCCACCTTCCTCCTTATGGACGGTAATGCGCGGCCCCAACGAGCTGCCATAGTGGAGGAGTACCTTGAAACAGAAGATATCAGGCGAATGGAGTGGCCTACCTGTTCTCCAGACTATCGAGCACGTCCGGGATGCCCTTGGTCGACGTATCGCTGCACGTCTTCAAACCCCTACGACGCTTCAGGAGCTCCGACAGGCACTGGTGCAAGATTATCAGGCTGTGCCCCATCAGCTTCTCGACCACTTGATCCAGAGAATGCCAACCCGTTGTGTGGCCTGTGTACGTGTGCATGGTGATCTTATCCCATATTGCGCTGGAAACAGTGGCGTTTTGTAGCATTTGTGTTTCGGGATGGTTTTCGCAACTTATCACGAATACCGTGCACTTACAGAACTGTATCGTGTATGTTCCCTATGTGCCTATGCTATTGGCGCTAGTTTTGTGTAGTGCCACGTTGTGTGGCAGCTCATTCTGCAATTATCCTTAATTTAAGAGCATGAGTGTGGAATTCTTATGTTCACCTCATACACCAAATGTGCCGTAATTCTTCGTCGGAATCCAAGGGCTGAACCAATAAATCACTTTCCAGCCCTTGAATGATCACACGATGATCGCCATCGGAACAACACCAGCCCTCTATACTAGGATTTTCAAGCCCACGGCGTTCCTTTCCCAAACGACTGCTTCTGCAGGGCCCACCGACCAAGCGGTCTCGCCCTCCGACACCGACGTCTCACCTCACGTTCAGTGCAAAGCTAACTAACTCCCAGCAACCCGCTTCTTCGTCGTTCTGTCGCCTCGCGGTGCGCGGGAATCCAACTCGCCAAAGATATGCGGCGACCAGAGACTCCCATCCGATCTCGATATTGACATCGCGGCGAGTACTGAGAAGGCGGGTGGTAAAAAAAAAAAAAAAAAAAAAAAAAAAAAAAAAAAAAAATCTAAATATCGAGCCAAGCCGGCTAAGCTGTCTTTGTTTTGTACCACACCCCTAACTTGTTCAGTGGTCGCTGGAACTCTGAACCCTTTGGTGCAAGTCGCAAGACTTGTTTATCCCAGAGTCTTCTCTCTCGTGTGGTTCACCCATTATACTGCTACCGTGCACATTATCTGGTCGTGACATTGTCATACCACCCACAGTCAAATGGATGGGCATGTTGCAGATCAGTCTTCTCTGGAGAGCTAACAGCATCTATGGAAATAGGTAATACTCAAGGCTCTTTGGTATTCTCAAGTTGGAGCACCTTCCAATTGTTAAACCTCAGGCAAGGTATCTTTCAATTGTACACGAATTCCAACCAATTCAGCCAGGATTCAGTGACATCAACAACGTTTAGAGAGATTATTTTAGTCCTTTGTTAAAAGGATACTATGGAATCTTCGAGCCACGATGCATTACCGAATGTAAATAAGTCAAAATTGTACGTCGTCCCTTCTATGAATCTGTGTATGGAGTCATACATTGGGTGATCTGAAAGATTAAATCCTAACGTTTTACAGAGAAGACGCCTGCTTACTCTTCTAAAGACGTCTCGGTGTCTCCACTGGAATTCTTTTCCACAGGTCGTGGCTTCTACTACCGCTATTTTCAACAGTGAATTCGGAATAGCCATGAGACCTATCTATTGCTTAAATGGTTCAAATGGCTCTGAGCACTACGGGACTTAACTTCTGAGGTCATCAGTCCCATAGAACGTAGAACTACTTAAACCTAACTAACCTAAGGACATCACTCACATCCATGCCCCATATATATTGCTTAAAATTTTCGATTTAAGAAAATAGGATGGTAGTTGTTTGTCTATGCAAGTGAAATAAGCAACAGTTACAACATCAATGAAGCAATAAATAAATAAATAAAAGAGATGCATGAGAGCCAATAAAAATCCATAAGCCAATATAACAGTAACTATATTGACGCGATATCGAACACCGCAACTATTATCACTGGCAGCTACAGAAATGTAATTGGTTCGTATGAGTTACGTGTTCACATCGCCGAAAACTGAGCTACACTGCGTCGTGACCACAACTAAGTCTCTCACTTGCTTGCGTAGGGTGCATTTCTGTCAGAAATTGCCCATCTCCGCGGATACTCGTTACCATAATCTGAGTAGTTTATTATCTTCTGAAAGTTTATTTTAATGAATAATATTGAGAAAATGAAAGGTCACTATGTGTAAATATTCTTGTGTAATCAACAAGTTATATATTATTAATACGTGCAGTTAGCCACCTTGCCACGAAAAACGCCACAGGTTCCGTTACACTTAAGTCAGCGTAAGTATGTGTCAGAGTTCCGCTTAGTAAGAAACACTCTTATAAAAATCTGGCACATGGAAGGGAAACTTGTGACTCAAGGTATGGTAATACGCGCTGGGTTAAGATGTTATTTTGCTAGTGCAATTTTAGAGATTACTAGCTCAGTTTCATTTCGTGCCAAATTTACCTCTTGGGGAATTTGTGCCGCCGTACTGTTCGTAGATCCCAAACGAAGAGCTGTATGTAGGGTCACATCATCACATCATTTATAACACATATCTTATGAGTTGTGTTCAAGGCGTATTAATCATGGTACACATCTGACTGATGCCAGCACATATTTAGCTGTTGTTCTGATTATAAGCCTTCTGATACCGTATCAGTTATTGTTTACGTGTGAGGTTCGAAAAATGTTCAAATGGCTCTAAGTACTATGGGACTTAACATATGAGATCATCAGTCTCCTAGGTTTAGAACTACTTAAACCTAACTAACCAAAGGACATCACACTCATCCATGCCCGAGGCAGGATTCGAACCTGCGACCATAGCAGCCGCGTGGTTTCGGACTGAAACGCCCAGAACCAATCGGCCACAGCGGCCGGCTGTGAGGTTCCGAACCTGGCAAGACTTACTGTTGTGTCGGTTACTGTGGGAGTCAACATCGACACAAATAAGGAAGGGAAAAAACGTTGCGATAACTGGTAGCAGAAATCCAAAGTCACGTGTACAGAACTGGAAGATAAATATCACACTTAATTTCTAAAATTAAAATAAATATAACTTAACTTGAGGTGTTGCTTGTGCCTACTACAACAATGACTGTTCACCACTACGCAGGCTAAGTAACTCCCATTACGCAGTATTGATGCTTTCGAAGACCGAACTAGGCAGACCAGCGATGGGCGGCTGATTAAATCAGAATCGATAGGGGTGGCTGAGTTCTGTCTCCCTGGAGGTGTGCCCACTCTTCCCATTGGCGCGTGGCTCAGCACCTTCTTGCTGCGCTGGTCGGTATGCAGTCGATGCTTTAGGACAGCAGAGTTACTCTTTTTACAGACTCATTTACGTGGTTTTCTTTTATAGTGAACCAGCCCAACTTCAAGAAACGAAGGTCTCGCCTGTATGTGGTCGAGTACTTTCCGATATCAAACACTCTCGTTCTGCCAATGACCTAGTCAAAGAGAGCAGAGGAGCGAACAAAGTTTCTGGGCAACTTTCGCTCATAGATCGGTAAAATCCACCTAAAAGATGGAATAATCGACAGTAATCAGCGGTATGAGGATATAGAAGCAATGGGAACCACTGAATGAGATTTCCACTCTGCAGCGCATTGTGCGCTGATATGAAACTTCCTGGCAGATTAAAACTGCCAGACCGAGCCTCGAACTCGGGACCCCTGCCTTTCGCGGGCAAGTGCTCAACCATCTGAGCTACCCAAGCACGACTCACGACCCGTCCTCACAGCTTTAGTTCCGCCAATACCTCGTCTCCTACACTGAAAACTTCACAGAAGCTCTTTCGCGAACCTTGCATAACTAGCACTCCTGGAAGAGAGCATATTGCGGTGACATGGCTTACCCACAGCTTAAGGTATGTTTCCAGAATCAGATTACAACACTGCAGCGGAGTGTGCGCTGTTATGAAACTTCCTGGCAGATTAAAACTGCCGAGTGGAAATCTCATTCTGAAAACATCCCCTAGGCTGTGGTTAAGCCATGTCTCCACAATATCCTCTCTTCCAGGAGTGCTAGTTCTGCAAGGTTAGCAGAAGAGCTTCTGTGAAGTTTGGAATGTAGGAGACGATATATGGGTGGAATTGAACCTGTGGGGACGGGTTGTGATTCGTGCTTGGGTAGCTCAGATGGTGGAGCACTTGCCCGCGAAAGGCAAAGGTCCCGAGTTCGAGTCTCGGTCCGGCACACAGTTTTAATCTGCCAGGAAATTTCAATAGGAACCACTGCCATAAAGACACATTTGGTGTATCCATAGGAGATGGTGGCCTGCAACTGAAATAGTCCATGATGATCTCCCCATTGTCAAAACATTACAGAGTAGTTCCCTATTCAGATGTCGAGGAGGGGACATTCAAAGGGGAGGTGACCATGAGAAAAAGACTGAATAACCAACGAAAGGGTAACGTTCTAAGAAGGTGGGGCATGGAATGGCAAGAGTTTTAATGTGGTAAGGAAGCTGGAAAGTGCGAAATAGGAAATGCTGAGGCTCAGTCTAGAATATGAGGGGCTCAGTGAAGTGAAATCTAAAGACAAAGATTTCTCGTCACATGAATATATGGTAACATCAACAGCAGCAGAAAACGGTATAACATGAGTAAGATGCGTTGCGAGCAGGAAGATGGAGTAGAGAGTGAGTCAGTGTGAACAGTTCAGTGACAGGGTTCTTTTCATCAGAATCGATAGCTAACAAGTGCCAACAAAAATACCTCAGATATACATATCGATGTCACAAGCAAAAGATGAAGAGATTCAGAAAGTACTCGTGTTGAGGATGTTGAACCAGTGACCTATTATCTAAGAAGGAAATGATGGTAGACTGGAAGTCGATAGTAGGGGGAGGATTAGATCACTGTTGCAGGAGAATATCAGCATAGTAGTAGTAGTAATGAGAGAGGAAAAAAACTAATTCAACTCTGCAGTAAATCTCTTTTAGTAATAACTAATACACTGTTGAAAAATCGAAAGAGGAGGAGGTATACTTGGCCTGGGGATTTGGGAAGATACCATCTCGATTACGCTATGACAAGGCACAAATTCCGAAGGTATTCGTAGATATTGGATTGGAAGGCGTACACAGGAGCAGATGTGAACTCGGGTCTCTGTTAAGTGATTATGAAGAATTACATGAAGTTTAAGAGAACAGTTTGGAATAATCAAGCTGGAAAGAATTGGGATACTGAAATATCGAGGAATGGTGATGTGCGATTGAAGTTTTCTAGTGTTACAGGTAATGCGCTAATGAACACCACAATAGGCAATTCAGGTGAAGAGGAATTGACAAAGTTAAAAAAGGCGTTCATAACTTTAGGACAGACTAACACAGACACGAGAAAGGTAACTGCAAACAAACCTTGAGCAACACAATAAATTCTTCAGTTGATCGACGGAAGCAGGAAGTACAAAAATGTTAAGGAAAAGATAAGAATACAGTAATGTAAGTCACTTATGAATGAAATAAATAGGAAGTGCAGCGAAACAAAGGCTCAATTACTGCAGGAAAAAATCAGAGAAAACTAAGAAATGAAAGGTCGTCCGAAAGCCTGATTAGGTAGATGAAAAAGCCAAAACAAGATTCCGTGAAATTTACGAGTGTCATGGGAATTCCACTGTTTAACGCAGAGCGGGCAGTGGATAGATGGAAAGATTATATTTAAGGGGTAATAACTGTCTGTTGTCATGACAAAAGAAGAAATAGAATTCGATATGGAAGATACAGGGGACCCAGACACAGTTTCACAGAGCATTGGAGGACTTAATATATAAGACGCAAACGATAGATAACAGTCCTTTGGAATTTCTAAAATTATTGGGAGAGATAGTAACCAAAGGACAGTTGAAGTTCGTTTGCAGAATCTATGAAACAGCGGACATCCCATCAGACATTCAGAAAGAATTATCACATAATCAGTGTAACAACTCACCCAGTCAAATTGCTGACAAGAATAATACAGAAAAGAATGGGAAAGAAAATTGAGGACCTGTTAGATGACGATTAGGTTGACGTTAGGACAGGTAAAGGTGCCAGTGAGGTAGTTTTGACGTTTAAATTTATAATGGAACCAAGTCAAGGAAAATCAAGAGACGTTCACTGAATTTTTTGGTTTAGAAAAAGCGTTCCACAATGTGAAATGAAACAAAATATTAGAAATACTCAAAAAACTATAAGCTATAGGGATAGAGAAGTAATATCTCCTAGAACCAAAAGGTAATAATAATAAAGGAAAACAAAGAACAAAGCGCTCGAATCAGAAAAAGTAAGACAGAGATGCTGTTCAACCTATACGTCGTTGAAGCAAAGGGGAAAATGAAAGCTTCAGCAATGGTTTTAAAATTCCAGGTGAAAGGATAGGAATGATACGATTCGCTGATGAGATTACTGTCCTCAGTGAAACTAAAGAAGAATTACAGAACCCACTGAATTGAATGCTTTGAGATTAAAACGAAGAAAGATGAAACTATTAATGGGAACGATATTAGCGACAAACTTAACGTTAAAACTGATGACCACAATATTATCGAAGTTAAGGAGCTCTGCTACCAGCACCTCTGAAGCAAAATAACAAATGACGGGCGAATCGAGGAGGACATAAAACGCAGATTAGAGCAGACAGAGCGGGAATTCCTGGCCAAAACGAGTCTGTTAACATCAAACATCAGCCTTAGAGAAAGAAATGTCTGAGAATGTGCGTTAGGAGCACGGTATTGTATGTTGGACCATGGACTGTAGGAATATCGGAAAAGAAGAAAATGGAAGATGGTAGAGAAGGTTGTTGATAGTTATGTGGACTTTCTCCGCAGAATCCTCGAAGAAAAGAACATTTGGAAGAGACTGACAAGAATACGGGGCAGGATCATAGGACATGTGTTAAGACATCAGGGGATAACTTACGTGCTGCTAGAGGAAGTTGTAGGGGGGAAAAACGTTAGAGGAACACAGAGATTGGAATTCATGCGACAAATAACTGATCGAGAACGTAGGGTGCAAGTGTTACTATGAGATGAAGAGATTAGGGAAGGAGAAGAATATGTGGTAGGCCGCATCGAACCAGTCAGAAAACTGATGACTCAAAAAAGTAAAAGAAATGAGAAGTAGTAGTCTTTCTTCTCGCAAGTCTTTGCACCAGCATCCTGAATTCCGATAATTTTTTCAGTGTACCATGCATTGAGAGAATGTGACACCGTTGATTATGCAATATTCCACGTTTAAAAACACTTTTTCCTAATGGTTTTTTGCGTTAGAAATATTACCTTGACATGATGAGCAAATACTCTAAACTGGCGTTTATTTGTAATGTTATGGGGACTGTGATTCGAAATAATAAATAAATTGACATTAAATAATTGGTTCTCCTTACTGTAATTTGTTACCGTCTGACTTTCCCACTGCAACTGTATTGCAAGGTAGAAAAGAATAAATTTAGTTGTTGTTAAAAATGTTTCTTTATTCCAGAGATATGTAGTACAACTGAGCGTCTGTTAGAAGGCAGGATGTTTGAAGAGACGCTCAAAGTAAATAACTGGAGTTAACGCTGATAATTACAATACTTTTCTTCTGCAACCTGTTATGACAGCTTAAAGCCGAGAATATATACACTGTAAAGGCAGCGGCGAGAGTATGTGTGCGTGCTCGCAGACACGGGTCACAGTGATCCACCAGCGTGAGCCTGTCATCTGCTCCTTTTTATCTCCGGCACTCCAGGCTGCTGCGTAAGTGCGCTAGCGCCACATTTCACTGTGCAGGTTGCCGCGCCAGAGTGTTAAAACGTGTCTGCCGTGTTTGCTCGCCGGAGAAGCGCCCGCAGGACACGCCGGCTATCGGGTGCACCTGAACTGCTAACTGCTGGTAGCCATTATCCCAGCTGGCGCCAGTTATGGTTGCTGCGGTGCTCCGCAAAACGGCGTCGCCAGCTCAAAACTGCAACTGCTGTGGCGCCACTTGTTCTCCCTCTCTCTTACCTTCTCTACTTGTCTCACCATTCCACCCTCCCTCTCACTCGCACATTGCCTCCATCTCTCTCACTAACCTCCTGGCTCCCTTCAAAACCCCCCCTCCCCACCAACCCTCTCTCTCTTCGACACACACACAAACACACACACACACACACACACAACACAACACATATACACACACGCTTTCCATAATACGACCGACTCACACCCCCACTTTTATCGTTAACCTCGTAGGGCTTAACGGTTCACTGCTAAAACACGTTTTGAAAATATTTGGCATTTAAACGTGCCATAGGCGGTGTGCCATGTGTGTGAGGACCGACACACTCCTGCAAATGTCTCTTCGTGATGCGGCTTACCTCTATCTGCTGTGTTCAACACCGCGACATAAAACAGCAGGTAGCCAGCGCGGAGGCAGAGTTAACGAGGCAGGTAACAGTCGCAAAGGGTTCGTAACGCAGAGAGGACTAAAAGTCAGTTACATTCCCCATCCACAGACACAGCACGATTTTGAGGCAGTTGGTCGCATCCTGCTTGCACATTTCTAACTCCACAGCTACGGGATGCAGCCTCCCTTACTAACTAATGCAATAAGCTTTCACATTACTACGTCAATAACTGGTACTGATTTACGGATATTAAAAAAATGGCAAACCATCGAATGCTTCGAAGTAAAGTTTTGAGTTTTGATTGCCTACATCTTACGTGCGATTATTCAACATTAGAATGAGAGAAAAAATATGTTAACAGACTTTGCTGTGCGGCCCTTTGTATGTAGGGGTCATTGAAGTGAAATGGAAAGAAGACAATGATTTCTGGTCGGGTGAGTATAGGGTAATATCAATAGCAGCAAAAAAATGGTATAACGAGAGTATAATTCGTTATGAATAGGAAAGAAAGGCAGGAAGTGTGTTACTGTGAACAGTTCAGTGACAGGGTTGTTCTTATCAGAATGGACAGCAATCCAGCACCGACAACGATAATTCAGCTATAGATGCCGACACCGCAAGCTGAATATGAAGAGAGAGAGTAAGAATATCAGGATATTGCAAGGTTGATGCAGTAGGTAAAGTGAGATGAAAATCTAATAATCACGGGGACAGGAATGCTGTTGTAGGTGCAGGAGTAGAAGAAAAGGCTACGGGAGAACATGGGCTTGGGTCACGGAAAGAGAGAGGAGAAACATTGAGTTCTGTAATAAATTTCAGCTAGTAATTGCTAATACTCTGTTCAAGAATCGGAAGAGCAAGAGGTATACTTCGAAAAGCCGGGTGATACGGGAAGATTTCAGTTAGATTACATCATGTTCAGACAGATTCCGAAATCAGACACTGGACTGTAAGGCGTACTCAGGAGCAGATATAGACTCAGATCGCAATGTAGTACTGACGAAGAGCAGGTTGAACTTTGAGAGACTGGTCAGGACGAATCAATGCGTAAAGGAGTGGGACACAGAAGTACTAAGAACTGATGCGATATCCTTGAAGTTCTCTAAGGATAAAGATACAACAATAAAGAATAGCTCAGTAAGCAGTACAGTTGAAGAGGAATGGATCTCTAAAAAGAGCAAGCACAGTGTTGGAAAGAAAAAACATAGGTACAAACTAGGTAACTATAAAGAAACCATGAGTAACAGTAGAAATACTTCAGTTGATCGATGAGAGAAAAAAGTAGAAAAATGTTCAAGGAAATTCAGGAATACAGAAATTCAAGTCGCTGAGGAATGAAATAAATAGGAAATGAAGGGAAACTAAGACCAAATGGCTGCATGAAAAATATGAGGAATTCCAAAAAGAACTGATTGTCGGAAGAAAGCGTACTGGTGTAGAAAAGTCAAAACAACTTCCGGTGAAATTGAATGCAAGGGTGGTAACATTGAGAGTTCAACGGGAATTCCACTCTTAAATGTAGGGGAGACAGAAGATATGTGGAAAGAGTGCAGTGAAGGCATCTATGAGGGGGAAGATTTGCATATGAACTATTTGCTCAATTCAGAATTCTATTACAAAAAGAGGGTTCCAAGTACAGACGAAATAATGAAAATTACCTCACTAAAAAGACCATAAGGAGAGCCTATAAGCAGGAGCGCCATCCTGGCTTCCGGATTTGTTGCGGGACAGAGCAGTGCCCGTCCACCGTGCAGTGGGTATGGATAACAGCTGGCCTCCCTGTTGTCGCCGTGCAGACACCTGCCCAGCTGCGGTAAGCCAGCTGTGCAGGCGTTCTTAGTTGACACGCCGCTTCTCACTTGATTTTAGGTAAGCCATAGCTACATCACCATCTAGCATTTCACGTCAACTGAAATACATCGCAGGGTTCATGAGCTAGCTGCGATCAGGGAACCCAGTGCTTTGTGATATGAGAGTGTATTCAAACAGATCAGGAATTTAGCACTGGATCTGAGTCCCGTTTGCCAGCAGCGACAGCATGTAATGGGGTACTTTTTTTTTAAGGAGAACGATTGAGCTAGATATCACCAGAGTCATTCTAATATGTTCCATTGCTAGAATAAGATTCTGTAGGTTATATTATTGTTGACAGCCATCGTGCCAGACATAATATACACGTTGTTCCATAATTGCTATCACATGTTTCTAGGGGCTGCAGAAGGAACTTAGTAAATAAAGTTTTGATAGGGAACTCGTGTCCTGAAATGTAACGTTTGAATATAAAATCAGTTTGAAGGTGCGACTACTTGAAAATACCCTTCTTCTCGGGACGCAGGAAGCGGAGGCAATGATTTCTGTAACAGGAATTGTAGAACATCCTGTCATTACATTAATTGAAGGAAAGCGTAAAATAAGTTTCGGTAAATAGTGATAAAGCAAATTTAGGGGTAAGAACCGAGTATACGTTTCGTGCCTCAACAGTTCTTTTGACTGTAATATACTGAAAGGAAGCGCACATCAAGAATATCCCTGCATCGACAGTAGAACAGGTGGGTGAAGCGGAGCAACTGTCATCTGATCTTTAGAACGCAAGGTAAGAGCGCCAGAATTTACGTGATTGCTTGGCTCCTCCCCACTGTTTTAATCACCAGCGGATATTGCAGATATTCCTTTGAGTCGATGGAGAACGGGTCTTTTTACTTTGCTCCTTTTGCATGCTTCTTCAGCACCTCGGTCTTCCTCGTTCTTTGGACGTTTATAACAGTTCCTTAATTCATCCCTGTCACTAGCTGACTTACCCTATCTGCGGAGGAAACTGAACTGGAAATTTTATCATCAGATTTCGTTTTCACGTAGTGAGAAGAGCACGCACACCGATTGGACGTGTTCCGTGTGACAAATTTTCTTTACTCGGAAGGGCAAACTGACTGTGGAACGGAATTAGAAGCTTTCTAATAGGAGTAGCACACGAGTTCACCTCGTTGATGGTGGTATTGTAGCGTGACACGAGCCTCAGGCAACGCAGAAAACACCGGATAGAAATCTTGATACCTTATCGCTCATCAGCCACTCAAAACACTCCGCTACAGGTCAGACCCACGTCCAAAGCGTATGCGCAACTGACTGGATGACGTCTCACATGTACTTAACTGAACTTATGTCTGGTTGCATCAGACCGCAAATAAGTATCATCATGCCATTGGAGAGTTCTTTAATAGTTTTTATCGTAACGTTTGTTGAGTAGGGAATAGGAAGAGATGTTAGGATTTGTCTCGTAGATGTCGGGAAGGAAGGAAGAGTGAGATCGGATGACAGGCTGAAGATATAAATCGGTAGTGTCCTTTACAGAAACACCGATCTGACATTGCCCTCAGTCAAAATGAAAAGAAAAAGCACCACTGTCGCTTTTCTTAAAATTATTTATTTTTTAAAATCCATTACTACAGTTAGCGGCATTTAGTCATTTTCAGTTGGAGCGCAGCGTAAATTTTGTGCTTAAAAAAATTATCAGGCATGTGTATTCGTCATGATCACCTCCACATACCGACGTGCCTGATAGAAAATAATTTGCAATGTGCAAAATTCGCGCATTATTCCACTTTAAAGTGGACAAGCAGCCGAAATTGCGGTATTGAATTATACAAATTAATAATTTTAACCATTAGAGACAAAAGAGATGTCTTTCAAAAAGGGTTTATATAGATACTCCTCAAATCTAATGTTCTAACTGCTGCCCTAATTATAAACACTGGGTGCAGCTAGCCAGTTGTGTGAGAAATTATAAATCACTAAGACTACAATGGAAACAAATATGTGCAAACTGATGCAACAAGTTAACTAACGAACGGAGTTCAGAGAAAAATACTGACGTTCTTGAAGAGGCCGGAAGGGAGAAACGTGCAGCGGCACAATCCTTTGGCGAGGAGGTCCTATCTGAAACGGAACCTTGTGCGAGACGATACGAAATGAGGTAGCTCAGATAATACATCCATTAAACCGTGAAACTGTTAATATACAGGTCTCTGACCTCTAGATAATAAAAAAACTCATCGCGTGAACAATGGCTACTCCGGCACTTACGAATGGAAGTTATGGTAAGTAATACCAGCCAACATGTACAGTCTGTTACCCGTCACGCAAGGACTAGTAGGCCGCGCCTGGAATGCTCGTGCGAGGCGGTGGGGGCAACACCGACATTAACTGCCGTGCTTTTAGAAAAAAGTTCGCTCAAGCACCGACAGTTCCAGGTCTACACGGTGTCCATATCCCGTTATTTTCATTCAATGTTTTGCCGACCGTTGTGGCCGAGCGGTCAGTCTGGAAACGCGCGACCGCTATGGTCGCAGGTTCGAATCCTGCCTCGGGCATGGATGTGTGTGATGTCCTTAGATTAGTTAGATTTAAGTAGTTCTACGTTCTAGGGAATTGATGACCTCAGAAGTTAAGTCACATAGTGCTCAGAGCCATTCGAACCATTCATTCGATGTTTTAAGAGGATCCTTCCTAAAACTTGGAGTGAGACAAAAAACAGATACATTTTAACATTGTCATACATGCGAGGGGAATCCAACTCGACAGCGGCAACTTTAGAAACATGTTCAGCTGTTGATCAATTTGAACAGGCCGTTATTGCGAAGTGTTGGTCAGAGCATTATCGTGCTGAACTGTAAGTCCAGGATGGCTTCCCATAAAGGGCAACAAAACGGGACGTAGAAACCCGTCGACATACCTCTGTGCTGTAAGGGTGCCGCGGATGACAACCAAAGGGGTTCTGCGATGAAAAGAAGTGGCACCCCACACAATCACTCCTGGTTGTCGGGTCACATGGTGGGCGACTTTCGGGTTGGGGCTCCATTGTCAGCGGCGTCCTGTCCTGGAGTGGAACCGTCTTCACCGATGAGTCTCTCTTTTGAGTGAGTCGCAACTACTCTGGTGTTCAATTACTGTACTGAATCTTGACTGTCACTAGCCTTCCCTTTGGTTTAGAGTTCAATGACAGTATTGCGTGTGATGTGAGACCCGTCTACCGGCAATTTGACACCTGAACAGCGGAAGTGATGTTATGAGGGCCATCCTTTTTTAAGAAATACAATAACAGGAAGTAGGAACAGTGAACGATGCTACAAGCTGAAGCTCGGTCTATTCACCCTTCTGGGTCATTCAGGCTGATCGGCTGCTTGTCATCATCTGCCAATGAAAATAAGTATTGAGAGGCAAGGGGTCAGCACACCGCTCTCTGGGCCTTATAAGCTTCCCAGACCTAGGATCTGCGACTTTGCACCACTCAAGTAGCCACTCAGTTGGAGAAGCTTTAATAATGACAAAAGAAAATTTTGTAATGGATGTTCTTGACAACCGCCTTAGGGTAATTTGAGAACTGAAAGACTAGGAAAAGTGCCGTCCAAACATTTCAGGAAATCTACATTCATCTGGTGCAGAAAATATACTGTCCAGTCACATTCATGGAACCAGGTGTCACAAGCCTGACTAACAACATTTGCAGCGTGAACCGCTGCGACGCCTACAGGAAGAGTGTCATTGAGGTTCTGGACTCCTCTGCCGCGAGCAGTTGCGCTAGTTTTGTCGGTTGAGGATGTGGTCCCACAGATTCCCGACTGGATTTGGAGTCCGGAGAGTTTGGTCGCCAGGGGACTCTATGGATAATTCTCCATGTAAATACATTGCGAACTGGGTGACTCGTTGCATTGTTCTGCTGATAGATTCCACCATCTGAAGAGAAACCAGCTGCATGTAAGGGTGGGCATGATTCCCAAGGACAGATGTTGATCCTTTGTGCCTTCTAGAATTACGAGATCACCGAGGGAATGCAATTTAGGCTATAGCTTCCGACGATTGTTGCTGGGTGTTTTCTTTCAGACGTTTCACGCCTTACAAGCCCACAGCCCTCAACCGTGATTTATTTTCAAAGAATGTTCTTAAGAATTTATTTTATTTACTAGCGATTCGTCAAGAACACATTTAATCACACTATGTAAGCATGGAAGTAGTTGCCAGGGAGTAACTGATGAAATCATAACCAAATTGCTTTTAACAAATGGGAATTCTATTCACTTTAATAATGCCTAAAAGCATTTTTAAAAGAAACAGATTCAAAATTATAATCAGAAAGCACCCCCTAAATATCAAAGTTACAATTTATTCAGAGGCAGAAAGAAACAAGTTTTGAGTGTATGAGCTTTCGGGCAGAGAACCTTGCCGCTCCCTTTTGACACGGCCGTAGTTACGAGCGCTCACAACAGCCTCTGAAAAACTACACTGGTGCAAATCTGCAATGCACCAAATAACTTTAAACTAAGAGTTTTAACAATTTGCACAAGCACACAAACTATGCACCCCCAGTAGGAGGGATGGAAATGGTACAAAACACTAAAATTAAAATATTAACTTTGCCACCGAAGGTGCAACTTGATTTTAACTTCTAAGAAAAGTCTAACGGTGAAAGGGAGGCAACTTTATTTATATACTAAAATGACAATTTCAATAAAAGCCCATGAAATGCAATCTTATATAAAATAATACAAAGTTGGACAAACAAGTTAAGATCCTCTACAGTACACAGATACCGCCTCTCAAGATCATAGGCAATAATATCAAAGTTTCCAAAGATCAAAACGTTTTTAAGGTATTAGGCCGTTACACTCCAAGCAATAAATTCGTTAACACACCAAATCCGACAGAGGCAGCTACTAACGTACGGTAGATTGATAGGGAGATTACCAAACAACCCGAACCGCAGGTTGCTCTAACCCACCCCTACTCCACAAAGGAAAAACCGACCACCCAATTTATAAGCAGCCACCTTCCTGCGTGTGGGCAAATGGAGAAGAATGGTGGGACGACCCCTAAGCAAAATGGCTGGTGACCTCACCAAGAAAACAAGTACAATTTAACAAGAGTAAATGAAACAACATACCACCAACCGCTTAACTTCTAATAAAATTTCTCGAGAAGACCTGGCGCAGCAACCCCAGAGTCGCTCTCCCGAACCGTCCGCTGCCAGCCGCTTCAACGGACGCAGGAAGGCGCACCGATCTACCGTGTCATGGAGTCGCTGCTCGCACCTACCAGACCGATGTCGTGGGTTGAGTACTGTTGCTCTCGTGTCGACCGCGAAGTCACTACCCCTCGCAATACGCTGTGGGCCCCTGGACTCAGGTGGCGACATCACATGCGCCGACGCTCAAGGCGGACAAATCATCTTGTGTCTCAGTGCGCGACCAAACAACCGATCGATCCAACTGCCAGTGACCATTGCCTGAGCAAACTCGAGCAGACTGGCGGCCTAATGCGCAGACTCAGATGCAGGAAATAAGCCCCGACCGAGCGACCACTCGCTGAGTTCTCTTACTGGCAGAGTGGAAACACTCATTTTACCGTCTTTAAAGTTTGATCCAAACGACAGACATACTAGCACTCCGAACGACAGACAGACACTAACTGCCTAACAAATGTGGACGAGAGAGAGACTAACAAGCTGGGGACGAGAGACTGACCCAATGACGAGTGGTTTTTTTGTTTTTCCTTTATTGTGATTTCATTCCCCCATATGGGCTGGGGAGGGCTGTCAGCGGCACAATCCGCCGCTCTTCAGCCGAGCCGGCCGATGTGGCCAAGCGGTTCTAGGCGCTTCAGTCCGGAACCGCGTGACTGCTACGGTCGCAGGTTCGAATCCTGTCTCGGGCATGGTTGTGTGTGATGTCCTTAGGTTAGTTAGGTTTAAGTAGTTCTAAGTTCTCAGGGACTGATGACCTCAGCAGTTGAGTCCCATACTGCTCAGAGCCATTTGAACCATTTTTGAACCATCTTCAGCCGAGTGACAACAACTAAAACAAGAATAAAATGATACATACATAAGGAGATAAAAAAAGGGGAACATAAAACAGAGTAAGCGAGAAAATGGAGGTAAAATATACACTGACATGGAGACGTTCATGGGGGACAGTTAAAAAAGTCACCAGAAAGTTAAAGAAACACAGTTGGCGATTCTTAAAACACAGAGAAGACACTGAATGCGCATGCACAGGTTAAAAGTCGGCCACAGTATTAAAAACACTCCAGAACAACACACTCAAAACCCACTTAGAGCACACACGACGAAGAATACAACTGCCAGGGCAGCTTGGGAAGCGCCAGGATGAAGAGAGGGGCATCAGTGGCTTCACAAAGAGGCAGGAGACACGTTGGGTGGGAGAAGAAGAGGGAAAACAGGGCAGGAGGGAGTGCAGAGACACTGAAAGGAGGCACAGGAGATGGAGGGGGAATAGGAGATGGAAGCCGCTCAGGAGGAGGGAGGGGGAGGAGAGGGAGCCCTGAGGAGGAGGCAGGAAGATGGGGTTAGAGTTGGTAGGAAGGGTAGATGTCAGGGCGAAGCTCATCATCCAGGAGGGGTAGACAGTGGAAGTTGCGTTGGGAAAGGAGATGGAGGGTGTGGAGATGGAGAGAGGGTGGGACACGACGTTAAAGGCACGGCAACTGGGTGGGGGTGGAGAGGATGGGAGACACCAGGGGGTGAGGGGGATCAAGGCGGCAGACAATATATAGTGTGTGGATGTGTTCAAGGAAAAGGAGTAGATGGAGAAGGGGATGAGGTCGTAGAGGATGTACATGGGGGACGGAAGGCGAGGTGGAGCGCATGGTGTTTGAGGATTTGGAGGGCTTTATAGAACTGGGGAGGGGCAGAAACCCAAGGGACACTGGCATAACAGAGGATGCGGTGGATCAAGGATTTGTAGGTGTGAAGGATGGTGGAAGAATGCAGACCCCACATCTGGCTGGACAGGAGTTTCAGGAGGCGGAGTTGGTTGTGAGCTTTGTTTTGGGTGGTAAGGAGATGGGGAGTGCAGGTGAGGTGGCAGTCGAGTGTGAGGCCAAGGTATTTGAGGGTAGGAGTGAGGTGGATAGGATGGCCATAAATGGTGAGATAGAGATCATGGAGGCGGAAGGAGCAGGTGGTGCGGCCTATGATGATCGCTTGGGTCTTGGAGGGATTAACACAGAGGAACCACTGGTGGCACCAAGCGGTGAATTGGTCAAGGTGGGTATGGAGGGTACGTGGGGACTGTTGAAGGGTAGGATAAAGGGCTAGGAAGGTGGTGTCATCAGCGAACTGGAGAAGATGAACAGGAGAGGGAGGTTGGGCATATCAGCAGTGTACAGGAGATAGAGGAGAGGGGAAAGGACAGAACCTTGGGGCACGCCGGCAGAGGGGTAGAAAGTACGGGAGTTGGAAGTGTGGATAGTCACATAGGAGGAACGATAGGAGAGGAAGGAAGCAACGAGACAGATGAAGGTGATGGGGAGATCATAGGTCTGGAGTTTGAAGAGGAGCTCGGGATGCCAGACATGGTCATAGGCGTTCTGGAGATCAAGGTAAACAAAGATAGCAGAGCGACGGGAGTTAAGTTGGAGGGAAAGAAGATTGGTAGGGTTCAGGAGCTGGTCGTCGGCGGAGAAGGAAGGCCGGAAGCCACATTGGGTAAGAGGAAGGAGGTGGTGCTGGTTAAGGTGGCAGTGAATACTGCGAGAGAGGATGGCCTCAAAGACCTTACTGAACATGGAGGTGAGGCAGATTGGACGATAGGAAGAGGTATCAGAGGGAGGTTTGGTAGGTTTAGGGAACAGCAGGACACGGGAAGTCTTCCACAGGTCGGGGTAAAATCCAGTGGAGATTGGTTGGGTGGCTGGTTGGTTTCGGGAAGGAGACCAGACAGCGTGGTCATCGGTCTCATCAGATTAGGGAAGGAAGTCGGCCGTGCCCTTTGAGAGGAACCATCCCGGCATTTGCCTGCAGTGATTTAGGGAAATCACGGAAAACCTAAATCAGGATGGCCGGACGCGGGATTGAACTGTCGTCCTCCCGAATGCGAGTCCAGTGTCTAACCACTGCGCCAAGCCGCTCGGTAATCCAGTGGAGAGGAGGACATTGTACAGGGTAGCAAGGACAGACAGGAAGGATGGAGGGGATTCCTTGAGGTGACAGTAGGTGACGCTATCCTGACCAGGGGCAGTATTGCGTTTGGAGCGGAGGACGAGTGTGATGTCTGGTGTGGTGATGGGAGTGTTGATGTCTGAGGGGGCTAACCAATCCAGGTACTGGAAACTAGGAGCGAGTGGGGGGACAGAGGTGTCAGTGCGGTCAAGGACGGTGGGGAATAGGGAGTAATCAAAATGGGGATCGTCAGGAATGGAGAAGACCTCGGATAGGTGGGAAGCAAAATGGTTAGCCTTACTGAGGTTGTCAGGGAAGGGTCGATCGTCATGGAGGATGGGGTAATGCGGGGTGGGATGGCTACCAGTAAGGCGGTGGAAGGCTGACCAGTACTTGGAGGAGTTGACAGGGAGGGTGGAGTTGAGGCGTATGCATGTCTGGCGCCAGTCCCGGCGTTTCTTTGCTGTAAGGAGGTTCCGGATATGTCGCTGTAATTGCCGGTGGCGGGTGAGAGTATCCTGGTCACGAGTGCAGAGGAAGGAGCAGTAGAGCCTGCGGGATTCACGCAGAAGAAGGACAGCCTGTGGAGGAAGCGTAGGGCAGTGAGGGTGGATACATTTGGTAGGGACATGACCCTCCACAGCGTCAGTGATGGTCTTCTGAAGGAAGGAAGAGGCATGGGTGATGTCATCAGGGTGGTTAAAGGTGAGGGGGTGGCTTTCAACCTGTAAGGCAATGGATTCCCGGTAAGCATCCCAATTGGCATGGTGGTAGTCATGGACAGACTTTGGAGGGCAGGTGGGCAGGAGGCTGCAGTGGCAGGACAGGTACAGGAGGAGATGGTGAGAGGAACAGGGAGATGGTCACTACTGACAGGATCGAGGACATCAACGGAAATGTGACCAAGGAGGTTGGGGGAAGCGAGGATAACATCGGGGGTGGAGTTACTTTCAGGACAGGTGTGCTGTGGGAGAGGAACAAGGTCACCATGGAGGGTGGCAAGGAACTCATGCCACCGCCGAAGGGTGGCAGTGTCACGGCTGTGGATGTTGAGGTCAGTGGTGATCACATAGGTGGAGAAGGTATGGTCAACATGGGAAAAGAAGTGAAAGGGGAGAGGAGCTGCGGGGCAGATATAGATAGTGGCACAGGTGACGGTGAGGGAGGGAAAAAATAGGCTGAGGAGAAGGTGTTCGGTCGGGTCAATGAGGAGGGGTTGTGGCCAGACAGGGAGATGCCTGAGGTGGCCTGAGGTGGCCTATAGCGACGTATAGCGACCCCGCCTGGGGCTAGGGGAAGGGGATTGTTGTGCAGTGAAGGAGATAAGGGGAGTTGCGGACAACATGGTGGGGTTGGAGGAAGGTTTCATTAAGGATGAAGGAGTCAACCTGGTGCTGGGAGAGAGTATGCATGAAGAGGTATTTGTTTGCTGGGAGGGAGCGAATGAGGTAGAGGAGACGATACTGTTGACGCGCCAGGAGGTTGGTGGTGGGAAGGGTACGGGAAGGGGAGAGAGGGGCTTAAACGAGGGTGTCGGGCGAGTGAAGGTAAAGTGGGTCTGGTTGTGGGAGTATGTGGCATAGGTGTTTAAGTGGAAAAGAGAGCGGGCAGCAAGGCAAATCTGCTGGAGTGTGTGGGGGTGCTGGAAGGGGTGGATGTTGTGCAGGATGACAGTGAGGAACCGGATGATGTCTTCTGCTGTAGGGGGAGGGCGGAGAGAACTGTTAGGGTGGATGGGTGGGTCAATGGGGTGAATGGGGACAGTGAGTTCAAGGTTGGCGGGAGGGGGCTTGGCTTTGCATTTGGAGGAATAGGTGGGGTGAGGTTCATTGCAGGTGTTGCAGGATGGGGGGGAGGCGGGGTTGGGACACTGTTTAAGGAAGTGGGCTTTACAATGGGGGCAGGTGGGTGGGTTCTTGCAGTTTTGGGTGAGGTGGTCATCGTACAGAAGACAACACTGGCAGTGGTAGGATTGAGAAGGGGGACTGGTCAACAGGGTGGTGGCGGTTGAAAATCGGGGCGCCCTGTGTGAGGAGGCGGTCGATGGAGGAGGTGGACTCTGTAAATATACACATGAGGAAAGTAGGGCCAGAGGAGTTGTAAATACGGCGGGCGAAGCGGACTTCCAGGGTGGGGTGGGCGTTCAGTTTCGCCAACAACTCAGCCTCCGTGAGCACGGGGCCGAGTTTTGTGATGACGGCAGTGAGGGCCGGCGGACGACGAGGCGGTCGGGGCTGACGAGGAGAGGAGGATGTAAGGAATGGGGTGAGGGATGCGTGGGGCCGAAAGGTGATGCGGGGAAGGCGCCAGAGGAGATCAGTATGGAAGGACGGAGAGGGAGACTTGATGAGAACAGAGTCTCTGCGAGGGATAAGTTGGGTGATGGGTGCACTGGGGATGTACTTCCAGATTTCAAGGGTGAGGATGTGGGCATCCAGGAATTTCGGATCAGGTTTGGCTAGGACAAAGGTATATATGGAGGGGGCTGGAGAGGAGGGAGGTGGGGTGGTATCCACAGCGGGGTCAGTGAGGCGGGGCAGGCAGTGGCATTTTGGATGAGGGAGTAGAGGAGAGGTCGCCACTGGGTCGTTTGGAAGATTTTTTGGCGGGTGTTGCATGGGAGGAGGGATGAGGGACTGGATGGATGGGGAGGTGGTGGGAGGCAGGGCACCAGATGAGAGGGTAGGGCGCTCTGGGGCGGCGACTGTGGTGCGGCGGGCGGTGACTCGGGCAGGGGAAGCAGCGGTAGTTGAAGTGGGGAGAGGGGGAAAGTCGTCTCAGTGGGCGACACGAGCGGGAGGGGGGGGTTGGGAGCAGGGGGAGAGGCAGGAGCAGGAGCAGCAGCAGATGCAGTAGCAGGGGTAGGAGCAGGAGTGACATACAGGTGGGGATACAGTGATGGAGAGGAGATAGATGGGGAGGAGACTGTGAGTAGGGGAGGTAGATGAGACGGGTTAATCCCAGAGGAAGCATTCCATGATGTTACATATGGGGCAGGTGAAGGGAAGGTGTAGATGATGGTGGTAGTTGGGGCGTCCATGAATGCAGGCGTCAGCGAAAACCGAGAGACGGCAACCAGGCGGCGGCGGCGGGCAGCAGTGACGGCGTGCAGACGGGCAACAAGACAGGCACGGATGGGGCTCTTTCACATGGAAGACACACCCTGAGTGTAGCCCAGGCAGAGCGAGTCCTCAATGAGGAAGTGAGGGAATCCAACCCTCGAATCCCCAATGGCGAGCTCATAACGCCCCTTAAATGCACGCGAACAGGCAACCTTTCCCCTTCCTCACCAGAGGGAGACACCAAAGCTGCGATTGCCCCATCGGCGCCACCGCCAGAAACGGAGAGCGACTGCTTCACACTACGCGCTGCGGCGCGCTCTTCAAAACAGCAATTTTTTTACCACGACTCAAGCTCTGTGTCCGATGGAACGTAAAATATGATTCATCTGAATAGGCGACCTGTTGCCATTCAGTGGAGGTCCAGTTGCGGTACTGGCGTTTAAATTACAGCCTTTTTGTCGATGAATGTAGATGTAGATGTAGAATATCAGTCAGCATGGGTTTATAAGCAGGCACCTGCTAAGAATGTCCATACGCAGCAATGTTCGCCGATAGGTCACTGGAGATACAATTTTAGTAACCTTTTGTTCCATCTGGGCTGTCAATTGCTCAACAGTTGCACATCTGTTCGCCCATATCCATCTCCGCAGACGACGTTCACCCCTGTAACGTCGCTTGTGGTGCAATACAGTTGCCTCGGTGCCGGTCTTGGGTAACGCCATTTTGCCATGCACGTATACTTTTACTATGGCGGTAAGCGAACACTTTACAAACTTAACCTTTTCGGAAATGTTTCCACCCTTGGTTCGAAAGCCAACGCTCACTCAGCTTTTCACGCCAGAGAAATCGCTCCGTTTCCTCATTACGACAAAAATTGCATCGGTTTCCGCGTCCTTCCTGACATACTTTATATACCCTTCACTGTTAGTGCTGCCATCTGCAGTCTGTGAGTGGTTATTGCACGTTGATGTCGAACTTACGCTTTGGTCGCAATGTGTTTGGAGCATGTATACAGTTGAAATACGTCAAATAATATTTAGAATTCAGGAAATAGCGCCTTTTTACGCTATCATTTGTATCTTGTTTTATTTTTAAGCGCTAAAAGACTCCGACAATTAGTTTTCATGTTAAATAGATCTTTTTCACTTCTGAAACAATTTTCAACAAAAATTATTTATCTATTTACCTCCGTCTAACGTTTACAGTCACAACACTCACCGCAGTGAAAGTTGCTACCGTCTAAGAGTCCAAAACACATTAGCGGCCCTAGCAGCATGAACGCCATTCGTCACTCAACGTCATACGAGCCACAAAATTAATGTTTGCTTTTAATTCTTTTTGTGCTTAATTTACGGATGTCATTACATTTTTTGCGTCCCAAGAGTTAGTAAAATGCCAAGAGACCTGAATTATAATAATAAAATAACTATAAAAAATAAGATACAGTTTCCTCATAAAAACACAGTATCCCGACACTATATACTTCCAATCGTTTCCACTGAAAGCAACATACTGTAAAAGCAATATGTTATCTATAAGAAACATATACTTCTGTTGCTGTTCTTACGGCTGGCAATTTCTTTGACATGGAACAATTTTGTACTAAATCTAAATGTTTGCCAATTATTGCACTTCACGACTTTACAGTTCCACAACATTTGTTTAATGAAATAAGATAGTCTTGGCTGCAAATTGTTTTATCTGTTTGTTGACGATGACGCGTTTCGTCCTTGTGGCGCATCTTCAGATTAACCGAGAGGTGTAAAATAACATTATGAGACATAGATATATTTAAAAAAAAAGAGGTGTAAGCTCCAGGCTGTGTACCAGTGTCTAGTCTAAGGCTTCCATAAAATATCCTTATAGCAATATCTTTTTCCAAAATTTTGTATGCACCGCCGATATTCTTTTCACAGATATATCGATGCGACACTATCGAATGACGATATTTTTATTTTATATTATATTTTTCCGCAATTTCGATAAATATTTGAAGTTGCTCTTTTGAAACTGTAGTAGAACATAGCTTTACTTTCAGTGTGTGAAGAAGCCTTCATCATGTCCGATTTTTCACTTTGTCTGTGTGACGCAGGTCTAAATGGCACAAAGAAGAAGTCCGATTGAACTGGTGGATGGCGGTATGAACTGAACTACAAGATATCCGATCTGAAAATAATTTGAAAGCAGCACCGTTAACAAACAATTTCTAAGCAACTAGTGTGCTCTTTGTTCAAAACGGAATTCTTCGGAAACAGTTGTGAAACTGATGAACAAAAGCATAAATGACAAGATTGGTCTTTGTACTGGGCGGAGAAATGTGAGGGAAAATGCTGACATAATCGGCGTTCGGCATTATCAATAGAAACTGCAACGTTTAGCATCACCACACAATTTTGGCACTAGAACTGCTGGGTCGCTGAAGTTTGCAGAAATGAAATAACAGGGAAGTCTACAAGAAGTGTCCCAGACAAATCCGATATGTGAGGAAACCGAACGACAGACCCAACGGACATCTTTTACGGTGCCACTTAACCTGCGGTTACCGCTGTTAGCAAAGTGGTTATCGCCAAGCGTGAGCGTGCATCGTTTTCCTTTCAATTCTTGCTCGGAGGGGGATGAGCAGGTTGCTAGCTTGTTGATGTACAGAATAACCAATAATAAACCAATACTTAAATATACAGCTCTAAAACTGGCAGTATATTTACAATGTGCCGCCGATATATTTTTTGGCTGGTACGTCGCTATTATTTCCATCGACATACCGATAATTTTTTCGATGTACGTAGTGCCAATAACAATATTTTTTAAATATTGATACATCGGATTCTCGATACGTTTAAAAAAATCAACAGCCCTAGTCTCTACAACTAACAATAACCGTCAGCTTACCTGAGAAGTATTGCAATGACGCAACCTCCATCCTTTAATCCCAGCATATGGCATTAAGATAAAAATTATAAGGAAACATCGTCCTATCGGCATAAGGCAAATGAAAGCATAAGGGACCAGAAACAGGTAATAAAATGCCAGGTGAAACTACAATATCTGCTGGAAAGAGGCACTATTGCAAACAAATAAAAATATTTTAAGGACCTCACACAATACGGAGCCAATCGCCTTCCGGTGTACGCGGCATGGAATGTTGAGTACGGCGGACAAAATGTAAATATAGGGTGTATAAAAAAGGTCCAGCCGATTTGGCACGTCTATATTTCTGAAATAATAATAAACATATATAATGAATCTTCTTTTTTGATGAACGGAAAACTGAAAAAGGATTTTTTCATTACTTTTCATAGGTGTTCAGTATGCCCCCTTGAGATGCACAGCATATGTCAATGCGGTATTCAAATTGTTCCCACCACGGCAGCGAGCGTGTCTCGAGTTACAGCTTCCACAGCGGCTGTACTGAATTTTGTATAGTTTCATGTGTAAACGTTGACGCAACACACGCCAGACGGACAGCTGCCGAGCTGCACGGCGAACGGATTTCTGCGGACTCATTGTGAAACTACGGACGTCTGTGTCATACATTCGGGGACGGCACGGCGATTTGCCTTTACACTAACAATCTGTTTCTAGAAGTTGTTCATGCCATCGTCTGATGCTCTGTGCTGTAGGAGGATCCACGAAAGTCACGCTGCATAATCCTTACTGACCCGCACTGTGCAAAACATAGAACACAAAACGCTTTATGTTGCCCCGACACCATTTTTATTTGAACTGAATTGGGCGCACACTGCTGCTATCTAGCGGGAACAATGTAAAACTCGAGAGTTTGCTCTTTCCAACAGTACGTTGTTCACGCGCATACCTCAAATAACATAATACTTGTGATTTTTTTTTAAATCGGGTGATTCTTTTTGATACATCTTGTATAATGCAGTCAATAACGCAGGATACGTCAGAGTTCGAAGCCGGCCACACAAACGTAAAACCGTAAAGACAAGATTATACAACCTTAACAACAGGCATTAAGGATAGATGCCTTTGGTTAACCAACGTACTTAAGGAAAGTGGCTGCACAGCTAAATTACATCTGCGAAAAACAATAAATTAGGTAAACAGTAAAATCACTAAAAGTAAGTTAGTGCAGTTATAGTGACAGAATATGGTATTAAAGGACGGATGCTGGCCCACCGCTTTAATTCCTACGTATGTTCACAGTTATTGTTAGTTGTACAGACGGCTACACTGCCTGAAATGTTGCCTCACACTACCCCATACCCCTGTTTTAAACGTAACTATGCCTGATAATGCTATGTTACACCTTTAGGTTAATCTGAAGATCGTACTCTTTAGGAAGCCTACAGATAAGATATTCGATGTCTTCTTTTTGTTGTGGCTGCAATTTATTACTCTCTTATTTGTACAACTTGTGAGACTTCCTACAAAAACTTTTCTTTTATGTTACAATTCAGTACGTTTGTAAAATGAATGACAAAGATTTAACTTGTATATTCTAAATAGAAGAAGGCTCAGCCTTCACATGTTTTGGGAGGCAGCAAGACAAGTGATTGCTGTCCTTCTTCCTCTTATGCATCTGATCAGCGATGTGTAAGGATCTCTTTCTTGTACTGCTGTAACTTTGTGATTAATAACGATATTTGAAGACAATTTTTATTGTACTTATTTCGTTACCGATCCAGTCGTTCTCTGCCAACATTTGATGTATTAACTTGTAAGTTTCAGAACATTTTTCAGATCAGTTGTGGAGAATATGCAAAGGACTGATGTGGCTTCCGATCAACCGATTTGTTAACTTATTTAATATTCTATATTCATTGTACTGCTGAACTGGCATTTTTGGTGACGAAGCTCGAACACGTATCACGATTATTACAGGAAGGAACAATTATCATGTCGGGATTGTTATTTCCTTTAACCGCATTCTAAATTACGATGGACCACATCGGGAGCTTGAGTGTTTTCGAACAGCTACCTGGAAGAACCACTAGCGAAAAAAACCTTTCATACACAGCTCGATCAGAAAAGGATAGTTATTTTGTTGGAAGGTAACGTTCAAAATCATGTTGCAAGTCAGTATTTTTACATTCCTCGGATATCATATTTAACAGTGTAGCTTACTGGCCGTTTGGCGCGTTGATTGTCGCTGTGTGTAAAAATATAAAAAATAAATAAAAATAAACAAATAAAGAAACGAGGACTGTTATGTGATAGAATATGTCATTTAGTTTATTATTTATGTTTTGAAAAGAAGCATATTTGTGCCATCAGCTGTGCAACTGAACATTTATTCTCTACTGGTTTGAGTTATTATAAATATCTTAACAACGGATCAGAAATACATCGTCAAATGTCACACAACCAAATGTGCCCCCCTTCTAAGAGTCGTGTACCGCAAGTCTCTAGAGGAACGGAAGGTTCCAAATGATTGGAAAAGAGCGCAGGTAGTCCCAGTCTTCAAGAAGGGTCATCGAGCAGATGCGCAAAACTATATACCTGTATCTCTGACATCGATCTGTTGTAGAATTTTAGAACATGTTTTTTGCTCCAGTATCATGTCGTTTTTGGAAACCCAGAATCTACTGTGTAGGAATCAACATGGATTCCGGAAACAGCGATCGTGTGAGACCCAACTCACTTAATTTGTTCGTGAGACCCAGAAAATATTAGATACAGGCTCCCAGGTAGATGCTATTTTCCTTGACTTCCGGAAGGCGTTCGATACAGTTCCGCACTGTCGCCTGATAAAGTAAGAGCCTACGAAATATCAGACCAGCTGTGTGGCTGGATTGAAGAGTTTTTAGCAAACAGAACACAGCATGTTGTTATCAATGGAGAGACGTCTACAGACGTTAAAGTAACCTCTGGCGTGCCACAGGGGAGTGTTATGGGACCATTGCTTTTCACAATATATATAAATGACCTAGTAGATAGTGTCGGAAGTTCCATGCGGCTTTTCGCGGATGATGCTGTAGTATACAGAGAAGTTGCAGCATTAGAAAATTGTAGCGAAATGCAGGAAGATCTGCAGAGGATAGGCACTTGGTGCAGGGAGTGGCAACTGACCCTTAACATAGACAAATGTAAGGTATTGCGAATACATAGAAAGAAGGATCCTTTATTGTATGATTATATGATAGCGGAACAAACACTGGTAGCAGTTACTTCTGTAAAATATCTGGGAGTATGCGTGCGGAACGATTTGAAGTGGAATGATCATATAAAATTAATTGTTGGTAAGGCGGGTACCAGGTTGAGATTTATTGGGAGAGTCCTTAGAAAATGTAGTCCATCAACAAAGGAGGTGGCTTACAAAACACTCGTTCGACCTATACTTGAGTATTGCTCATCAGTGTGGGATCCGCACCAGATCGGGTTGACGGAGGAGATAGAGAAGATCCAAAGAAGAGCGGCGCGTTTCGTCACAGGGTTATTTGGTAACCGTGATAGCGTTACGGAGATGTTTAACAAACTCAAGTGGCAGACTCTGCAAGAGAGGCGCTCTGCATCGCGGTGTAGCTTGCTCGCCAGGTTTCGAGAGGGTGCGTTTCTGGATGAGGTATCGAATATATTGCTTCCCCCTACTTATACCTCCCGAGGAGATCACGAATGTAAAATTAGAGAGATTAGAGCGCGCACGGAGGCTTTCAGACAGTCGTTCTTCCCGCGAACCATACGCGACTGGAACAGGAAAGGGAGGTAATGACAGTGGCACGTAAAGTGCCCTCCGCCACACACCGCTGGGTGGCTTGCGGAGTATAAATGTAGATGTAGATGTAGAACATGCATAACTGTAATAAGTCAGTCTGAATGCGGTCCATATAGACATGCAGAACCTTGGCACAGTTACAGTAATGTACACTTGGTAATAACTCCACTCTTACCTGGTGCTACCTTTGTAGTGCGTCACGCAAACAAAACAAACAACATAAAGAATACGAAGACACAAAATTACAAAAACCATAAACTATTAACAGGAGAGAGTTCGGCGAGAATCCGTTAACCTCTGATGATTCATTGTGGGGTTATCACCAAGTGCACACGACTGTAATTCGGGCAAGGTACAGCACGTTTGTATGGATTGTTTCAGACACACTGTTGTGACAAGTATGTATATTCTGCATTCTGTTGTGTCATTTTTCACGAATATGAATTTTTGATACGTAGATATACAGTTGATCATAGAATGAAGGCTTTCACGGCAGGTGTTGTCATCACTTAACACTTCCGAGCTGAGATGCCGTGGTCCATACATAAGACTCTCCCCTGACGTTTCGCCTTCGACTGCGGAAGGCATCCTCCGAGGACAATCGGCAAAGTCGGCAGTTTGCCGATTGTCCTCAGAGGATGCCTTCTGCAGTCGAAGGCGAAACGTCAGGGGAGAGTCTTATGTATGGACCACGGCATCTCAGCCCGGAATTGTTGAGTGATGATAGATGCACAGTATTCTTCTCCTGTGGATATGATTGTAATAAATGAAATCGGTAGAGAATAAACATACAATCGTACAGCTGCTGGCACAAATATGCTTTTCGTTTCTAAATATTTAACAGCCGTTGACAGTCACCTACGAAAAGTTTTATTCTTATTTGTGCATTGTGTAGGCATATTCTTGGTCCAGGTACTGTTAAACGTATATACATTATTGCTTTCAGATATGTCTTTTTTCTCGTGGGAGAACACTAGTAGGTAAAATAACATTCTTCGTTCAACCTTTGCAATGTCACGAAAACTAAGCATACAACGTCAATATTAAGAAGACACAAAATCACCAAAACCATAAACTATAATAGGAGTGAGCTCGGCAAGAATCCGTTAACTTCCGATGCTAGCAAAAGAAGCCACAGCATCCTCAAGAATTTTCAACTCCACACTGGGTTCAGCTGACCATGGATGAACGACGCACTTGCGACGTGGCTGGCAACTGATTTGCATGCAAACACGAACAGCGAGTACTAGATTTTGACCAGAAAGTCGCACTTGGCTTTACGTGGGGTTGTCGATGAATATCTGTAGGCGCTGCGCCAGTACAAATGAAAGCTGAAGCTTTATCAGGAACTCTTGGTATCGGAGCTGAGAGCAGGTAGTTCCTCTCAAGGGCCGAGCGCGCACAATCAGCTAGACATTTGCCGGGCGTACAGTCGCCAGTGCTCCGTTATCGGGTCTGCGGGCAACCAGCAGGTGCTCTGCTGTGGAGCTTGCTTATTCGGACCGCGTGTTTGTTTTATGGTGCCATTAAACAAAGGGCAGGCGGCGCCGCGATACGGCCAGAGAGGGCTCAGGGGAGGCGCTCGAACCGACTCCCGGAATGCGCAAGCACCCATTAGGCGAGGGGGGGGGGGGGGGGGGCGGTCAGCGCCCGCAACTCCGCAGACTTCGCGGCTACCGGCCGGCCGCTGCGGACCTCGGGCAGTCGTTACAGCTGCCTGTCGTACCTGCCGAAATACTCTCGTCTTCCTGGCGTTCTTTCTGTTTCCGGTGTCCCCTACATGCAACTCACATCTAAACCTACCCCAAGGATACACTTCGATTTTGATCGGCTTTGGATATGTTGTAGTATAGAGCAAAACAAGAATTTTACTTAATTTCATTCATTTCTGTCACTGTTTCTTCCGTGACTATATTTCATTCGTAAAATAACTTACTTGAGTTTACAAAATGTGCTGTAGAACATAAACGTGTAAAAAAAAACTCATTTACTTATACTGTGCTTCAAAAACTATGTATCCACCGCTGGAAACAGTGAGCTATTTTTCGATTTGTATTATCTTTCTGAACTTATCTTCACATAGTGTCTGTTTTGTAATACACCATTGTGATTTTACCAGGACCAGAACTAACCTAAATCAGGAAAAGTAATCGATGTAGAGTATCAAAGCACCTGAAGATGAGACCCCAGGGCTCGAAATGCATCGTGCATTGAAATAAAATCACTATTATGACTGAAGATGGTTGTTCTTTATTATGCATAACACATTTTTATATACGTGCCCAAATGACCATTAAGGAGGTGAAGTACCCCTTGAAAAAAGCTGAGTTTCATATTTCTAAATGAATACCGTTGAAACAGGAACAGGTATAACAAAATCAAAAGTTCTTTGATCTTAACATGTAGGTTTTCAGAGCCAGCGTCTTCATTAATTAAAACTTCCGGGCTAAGAGACCGTGGTCGACCAGTGGAAATTCTTCCACCCGACGTTTCGTTGCCAACTGCAGGCAACATCTTCCGAGGTGAGTCAATGGTTGGCTGCTGGGCAGTGGAGATCATCTTTATACAGAAAGCACAGAGGGGACCACCACTTGTCACGTGCCGTCGACAGTGATACAAACTCTGACAAACATCATTACTCTCGTTCATAGGTAATCGATTGTCACATCGTTCGTACAAAGTCGATCGCCTCTTCTTTTCTGTTAGAATAATGCGATGTCTTAGCTAGCAGCCGGACGGTGTGGCCGTGCGGTTCTAGGTGCTTTAGTCTGGACCCGCGTGACCGCTACGGTCGCAGGTTCGAATCCTGCCTCGGGCATGGATGTGTGTAATGTCCTTAGGTTAGTTAGGTTTAAGTAGTTCTGAGTTTTGGAAGACTGATGACCACAGATGTTAAGCCCCATAGTGCTCAGAGCCACCTTAGCTAGCACGCTTGCCTCAATATACTAACGGACACCATTCAACGACGACGCTCCCATTGCGTCGTCCACAGTCCTTCCTGTAACCAATTGCCGACTTTTCAAATGGTTCCAATGGCTCTGAGCACTATGGGACTCATCATCTGACGTCATCAGTCCCGTAGAACTTAGAACTACTTCAACCTAACTAACCAAAGGCAGGATTCGAACCTGCGATCGTAGCTGTCGAACCGTTCCAGACTGAAGCGCCTAGAACCGCTCGGCCACACTGGTCGGCGCCGACTTTTCGCACAGCTCATGCGACCCATCACAGGAGATGACTACCATCGTAGAGAACGACCCGGCACTTGTCACACCACACCACGTTGTCGAGAGGACACACTGCCTAGCAGCGATGCCCGTGACATGGAGATGGAAATTGCACCTGGCGTTGTACCGAATTCTGTCTTCCTTTCATCTGGTAAGGAGGCGACAAACAACCGCTAGCATTCTGATTCTGAGAATCATATCCGTAAATAAAAATCCCCATCTGGAAGCAGCACTATGTGCCCTCAGATGATTACCTTCAATGAATGGGACCACATGATGCCGAATAAATGTCCAATGGCGTCTAGTCCTCTGACACTCAGATGTCGGACTGTCGTGTTCCACCATCTCGCTCCACAATCACTTCATGCCGTAGAGACACAGCAGTGCCGATCCCTCTCGTGTGGTGTCCCAAGTGGCGTCCCAAGTGGCGTCCCAAGTGGCGTCCCAAGTGGCGTCCCAAGTGGCGTCCCAAGTGGCGTCCCAAGTGGCGTCCCAAGTGGCGTCCCAAGTGGCGTCCCAAGTGGCGTCCCAAGTGGCGTCCCAAGTGGCGTCCCAAGTGGCGTCCCAAGTGGCGTCCCTCCTGTCAAGCCAACTCCACCTGCGTTCACAGAGGACGGCCCACTGAAGGACACCATATCTTTTACTGACGAACGCTGGGGCAGATGAGGTAGGGGATGACACCCCGCTACTGCCTGGTGCCGCAGAAGGGTGCGCCACTAAGGAGGTGTCAAGCACAACAACAACACAGTGATAACACGAAGGATTCTGACGCTGGTTCATCCCAGACGACTGCTGCCGGAGCGGATGCCACTTTTCCAGTGGACTTAAACACCCAGCAATGCTGTCTACCTACTCTCAACGTCAATAACATCTGTGTATGCCGTATACTGCCAACGTTAAGATTCGCTGACTGCAGCACATGTAGAAATAGCCCTGCTCCTGGAGGTCTGCGTCGCGGAGTTCGTTGGCACTTTCAGATAAGCCGTTCACTTCTCCTACACATCTGTCACTGGTTGTGATATCGCAGTCCTTCTCCGTGATGGCTTAATTGCTGAAGATGAAGCATCGCCCCCCCCACCACCCACGCGCGAGGCATGACGCTCGGTCTACATTACGCTAGAATCATAAACATCTATGCGCTCTCCAGATCGAGCCATGAACGGTCTGCTTCCTTAATTTTTGGTAGCGATTTTAACTCCAGTCACGCATGAAAGACCAACTGCCACACTACACTCCATGCGCGGCGCTCTCTAGCATCATTACCATTTCGACTCGTGTACACGGGGGAGACGTTCGTGGCGGTAGGGAGAGTTTCGAACACTATACGAACCACTCCTCCAGCCACAGAGATTGTGTCTGCCTCTCATGCTCGCCAGTCTGGGCATTGGCAACTGACATATGGTCTGTCGGCATTTCCGGCCAAGCGGCCTGTATATTGTCACCTGTCAGATAGTATGGCATGGTAAAGGCCCCTGCAAATTGAACGTGTCATACTTTCGCCTGAATTCCGACAGCTCATGGAGGCAACGTTGCAATCCAGCATCTGTTGATGAAGGGCTAACCCGACTATACTCTCTTGGTGCCTGTTATGCGCCAAGCCAGCTCTTAGAAAGGTACTGATTGGGTAGTTACCGCCTGAATGTGGCACTCACTATTCATCACCGCATTCGGTGTGATGGTTCTATAAAGAAGCACACAGCAAAGAATCGTGCAAAAGCGCGGATCACGGAACTCACAAGGCGGTACCTCAAAGGGACAATTGTTCATCAGTAAACCATTGATAGAATGGACCACGAAGGGCCGTTGATGTATCACATCATCGCTGAACGCTAGTGTCGGCGACAGGCTCTGATCCATGCTGTGACATTGGCCGACGGCCGTTGTGTCTCTAAGCAACGTAAGATCCGACACTCTCCAGGCTCACTACAGTCTCTGTTCATGGACGACCATCATCCCCCAGATGCGATTGAGGAGATCACAACATGCCGATACTGTGACACGATCGTGCTTTTGCGGACTCCCTTCATTTCGGCCAGGCTTTTGGTAGTGTTTATCACTCTTACCTGGCAGGGCTGATGGGGAATACAGGATTCGCAGACATTTTACTTAGCGTATGGCTAATACAGACATACACTGCTGGCCACCGTAAATGCAACACCCTGAAGGAAGCATCCGGATCAAGTGAAATTTACACCATGAGTTTGCAGCGATGAGATATGCAACTGATTAGAATTTCAGGGCAGACGCACATCACGCGCGCCTGTGGCGCCACCTCATAGCGCCATTTAAGGCTTCGCGATTTCGACGAGTGTACGTTCGGAACGTGTGTTTACCTTGTGGTTGTTTCACAAGACGATCAGTTATGCCTCGTAGAAAACAGCGAACATCTTTTGATCAAGTATCCGAGTTCGACAGAGGAAGGATAGTGGCTTACCGAGATTGTGGATTATCATACAGAGAAATCGCCAGTCGTGTTGGACGAAACCAAACAACTGTAATGCGGATATGTGACCGTTGGATGCAGGAGGGTACGACGGACCGACGTGGTCGATCGCATTCACCTCGGTGCACCACTGCACGTGCTGATGGGCAAATTGTGCGCATGGCAGTGACGGATCGCTCAGTGACATCCCGAACCATAGCACAGCACATTGCGTCCGTAACGCATCATCCAGTGTCTGCGCGTACCATTCGACGCCGTTTACAGCAGAGTGGTCTGTCCGCAAGACGTCCATTGCTTCGTCTACCATTGACGCAGAACCACAGACGTCTCCGTCGCCAATGGTGTGATGACAGACGGATGTGGACGGCAGAATGGAATGGCGTTGTCTTTACTGACGAGGCACGCTTCTGTCTGCAGCACCACGATGGTCGGATTCGAGTGTGGAGACACCGTGGAGAGAGGATGCTGGACAGCTGCATTATGCACCGCCACACTGGTCTTGCACCGGGTATTATGGTATGGGGCGGTATTGGATATTACTCTCGCACGCCTCTAGTACGCGTTGCCGGTACTTTAAATAGCTGGCGCTACATATCCGAGGTGCTGGAGCCAGTTGTCCTTCCTTACCTTCAGGGCTCGGCCACAGCCATATTTCAACAGGATAATGCGCGACCACACGTGCCACGCATTGTCTAAAGGTTCTTCGTCAATAACCAGATTGAATTGCTTCCTTGGCCGGCTCGCTCTCCGGATCTTTCACCGATAGAAAACATGTGGTCTATGGTTGCTCAACGAGTGACCCAGATTACATCCCCAGCTGCCACACCAGATGATCTTTGGCAACGTGTGGAAGCTGCTTGGGCTGCTGTACCCCAGGAACACATCCAACGTCTCTGTGACTCAATGCCGAGACGTGTGGCAGCGGTGATCTCCAACAATGGCGGCTACTCTGGCTACTGATTCTGGCAGGAACCACATGTCACAGACGTCTGTAAACGTAATCATTTGATACTTGGTCAACATGTTATCTACAAAATAAATTTTGTTGTGCTACCTCTTGTCTTTCTAGGTGTTGCATTTACGGTGGCCAGCAGTGTATCATGAAATTAAATTACATATACACATGTACATATTGACACACAAGAAACTTAAGTTTGTCTTTACAACTGAATATCCTGTTCTTCATTCCAGGCACTGCATCTGGAGTTGCTAGCAGGGGGCAGTCCTCTTCGGCGCCGTGGTGCTCTGGAATCCTGAATTCACTGACAATATGGTGAACAGTCTGGTATGGAGCCCCGCAATCACATGCTGGATCAGGCGGCTTCTTCCACTTAAAGAGAGCATCCCTGCATCGGCCATGGCCGGTACGGATTCTGTTGAGAGTAGTCCAGATCTTGTGTGGTAGGTCGAATCCACTTGGAAGTTTATGCGGATGCACATCTATCACTGCTTCCCACCGACCTTTCCATTCTTCAAGAGGTTTTAAATCCTTAGCAACCATGTCAGCAGCATCGCACAGAGTTGGATGGCGTGATTTCAGTCTCTTACGATTTAAAAGTGGCAGGTCGCTATGCACGGGTAGGTTAGAATTCCTGGAGATCTTGTGGAATTCTCTCATAAGGACTGTACATCTGCGTAGATCAGGAAGCATTATACCGGTTAACAGTGGAAGCCAATAAACTGGAGTAGATCTGATAGCGCCAGATATAATGCGCATTGTCGTATTCAGCTGGATGTCATCAAGCCTTGTATGACGACTGTTCGTCCAAATAGGTGCACAATACTCAGCACTTGAGTACACCAGGCCCAGAGCTGAAGATCGCAGGGTGGTTGCGGAAGATCCCCAGGTAGTTCCGCGTAGCTTATGGAAGATGTTGTTTCGAGTCCTCAACTTTTGAGCTAAGTTAAGAAGTTATTTGAAGCATAGTGTACGATCCAGAAGGACACCAAGATTTCCAATTATGACGAAGAATTCTGCCTCTGAAACTTACTTCCAGTTTTACGTTCGCCAACCGATTATTTAGATGGAAGCAATCACACTACTGTTTTACTCATACTGGGTTGGAGCCTCCAGATTTTGAAGTAATTATCTAATGCAGACAGGTCGTTGATTAGAATCTCTTCTTTTGTCTTCATTTCTTGGTGTTTTACGGCTAGAGCCATGTGATCCGCATAACACACAATTTCACGGAGTTAATAATGTGTCTGCTCCGGTGAACGACATCTAGGATGACGTAAAAAGATCGTTTCATGCCACCCATCCTGGAACATAAATCTATGTGCCAAGGACGACCTCTTTCCACGATCGTGTACGTTTCACCATGGAACCGTAACTTTGCCCCCTCCCCCAATGTCTCACCGGGAAAACTCTTAGCGGCCACACATTTTGTTGCATGGCCTACTCGGAGGGACTGGTCCTCCTCCTACACAACAATGTTCAAGCAGCGCTGGAGTGGGTGAACTCCTAAGGTGCCGCTTCAGGCAGCGTCATTAACATCCGCAAATCTCGTGTGCCGCCTATAAGATGTGGACATCCCGATAGAAGTATCGCTCCCCTGTGAGTCTCCGGCATGGTAAGACGTCTGAGCTTTGATTTTACGGCCTACTTGCGGCGAGCTGTGGTCCTTAACAGTAGGCGCTTATTACTTAGTATCCAGGTGGAGTTCCCTGACCATCGCCTCTGAAACCTCGAAATAGCTGATGTAGAAAAAAGGCACTGGGACGCTTGTTAGCGGCACTGGGCCAACCAGAGAGCTCGAGGTAATGGCCCTCTTCAATAGGCTGGTGAGGCAAGCCAGAGCTGCGTCACAAATCCCACACCTTACCCAGATTTTCCCCATCCCGCTGTCAATGGCCAGACGCTTGTTGGCCGCATTGGGTTACTTTGTGGGTCAAAGCATGTTATTTGAATCTATCTATGAGCCTCCCACCCTACTGTAAGACAAAAGAGGGCTCAATCTTCGTCACACACAAAACTGAGCTACGACTCTCCTTGTAAGGACACATGTCAAGATGTGGCGACGTACTCTGCCTTGACTATTGAAGAGGACCATTACCTCGAGATCGCTGGTTGGCCCAGTGAAGCTGACAAACGCCCCAGCACCTTTTTTCTAGTTCAGATATTTCTTTCTTGAATACAACTGCATCTGGGCTGAGCTTCTGTCTCGAAGATTACCTACGGCCAAGATAGTGTATGCCTCGCTGCAGTCTTGGCTACCGCCTTATGTATCATCATCATCATCATCATTTAAGACATTATGCCTTTCAGCGTTCAGTCTGGAGCATAGCCCCACTTATACAGTTCCTCCATGATCCCTATTCAGTGCTAACATTGGTGCCTCTTCTGATGTTAAACCTATTACTTCAAAATCATTCTTAACCGAATCCAGATACCTTCTCCTCGGTCTGCCCCGACTCCTCCTACCCTCTACTGCTGAATCCATGAGTCTCTTGGGTAACCTTGCTTCTCCCATGCGTGTAACATGACCCCACCATCTAAGCCTGTTCGCCCTGACTGCTACATCTATAGAGTTCATTCCCAGTTTTTCTTTGCTTTCCTCATTGTGGACACCCTCCTGCCATTGTTCCCATCTACTAGTACCTGCAATCATCCTAGCTACTTTCATATCCGTAACCTCAACCTTGTTGATAAGGTAACCTGAATCCACCCAGCTTTCGCTCCCATACAACAAAGTTGGTCGAAAGATTGAACGGTGCACAGATAACTTAGTCTTGGTACTGACTTCCTTCTTGCAGAAGAAAGTAGATCGTAGCTGAGCGCTCACTGCATTAGCTTTGCTACACCTCGCTTCCAGTTCTTTCACTATGTTGCCATCCTGTGAGAATATGCATCCTAAGTACTTGAAACCGTCCACCTGTTCTAACTTTGTTCCTCCTACTTGGCACTCAATCCGTTTATATTTCTTTCCCACTGACATTACTTTCGTTTTGGAGATGCTAATCTTTATACCATAGTCCTTACATTTCTGATCTAGCTCTGAAATATTACTTTGCAAACTTTCAATCGAATCTGCCATCACAACTAAGTCATCCGCATATGCAAGACTGCTTATTTTGTGTTCACATATCTTAATCTCACCCAGCCAGTTTATTGTTTTCAACATATGATCCATAAATAATATGAACAACAGTGGAGACAGGTTGCAGCCTTGTCTTACCCCTGAAACTACTCTGAACCATGAACTTATGTAATTGAAGAAAATCGTCCGATGGAATACCGCGTGGCGGGAAGTTCACGCCTCTACTCTTGCGTCAGGTGTTCAGGCCACCTGTTAAGTGATGGTTAATGGGAAGCAAGTATACCAGTTCCGTCTCCTGGATACATCCGGCGGGATCACCATTATATACCACGCGTTGCGTGCAAGACGAAGATAGCCATGAACTTATCCGCGGTGAGGCGAGCGATGTTTGGCGTTTGGTCCTCCAAATGTTGGCGTTCATCACAGGCACGACTCCTGACAATGGTTCTCTTGGCGTAAAAGGACTACGTCACGTGGGCGAAGACCCACTCAGTGACTTGGATTAGCGGGCACGGTGTCCACAATCCGTTTGGTGGCGCTGACAAATCAGCCCTCGAATTCTGTCAATACCTCAACGACTGACCTTTTGCAGTTTTCAAGAACCGGAAGTATCAACAATATTTCTCGGAATTTCTCCGTAGCGCTTTGCGCAACCCCTCTCTCAGCTGGATCATCTATGTTAGGACCAGCTGACAAACGTCCCTTCTTCCATTTTACAGATTCCGTCCACTGAGCGGTTTTTGATACACACTTGCGAAAAGACGTGGATGAGTGACCTACTGATACATTGCCACAACGCCGGTTATCTCACGCTGATGTCGAAGGCGATCACCAGTATTTGCGAGGACGTGCTGCTGCGATGGATATGGATTACAACAAATTAAATAAAAAAACTTCCCTTTATCCTACTTTGTGTTTTTGGTAGACGTTGTTGGGGTTTTTAGTGACAGAGATAAACGAATGAAGTGGTAGAGCTTTCTTCGTGGCTTTTTTAATGTAAAAGTGGCGGTGGCGTTATCTTCTCCTTTCCTTGTAGGCTTAGGTAAAAAATTTTCTTTACGCTACCAGCTCGAAATAAAGTTGCTATAGCGACCACCTGCGAAAGGCTAAAGTCCCGTGATCAAGACTTTGTCAAGTACACTTTCTCTGTACGCTTAGGTAAAAAAAATTGGACTACTGGGACATTAAAAAATGTGGTAATGCGAATGCCAACTGAAGCAGTGGCTGCATTACCTGTTGTTCCGAGACTGGCTGGTGGATTGCTACACTGATTTTCTTTACGCTACCAGCCCGAAGAAAAGTTGCTCTAGCAACCACCTGCGAAAGGCAAAAGTCTCGTAATCAAGACTCAGTCAAGTATACGGTTTTATTCTACGAGGAAGTTTCATATCTTTGCATTAATCATCACTATCAGCGAGGAGTAATTTGGTTGAGGGACACTACATGGATGCTCATACGCTCACACGCAAAGACTCACATTCACAGAATAACCGAAAATATTATTCACCATTTCTTAGCAAAACTTGAGTCACCTAAACTGGCTTGTGACTCGTAGCGGAAGAAAACAAGACATTCATCTGGGATGACGAAGCATGTTCTGAATTGTCACTGGAGGGGGAACAAGTTAGGTCACATCTGAATCTAGTTAAATGCTAGCAAAATTATCGCTCTCTGTAATGTTTCTAACAAACGGCTTTAAAATTACAAAAAGTTCGTAACTCGAGAAGTTTGAATTAGCTCTCATCCAAAATCATCATCAAAGTCCACACAGAAGCGGCACATCATTCTCTCCACACCCCGGCTCAGTGGTCTCCTGCGACTCAGTAACCATCTAGGAAATCCAATCTGGCTCAGGGACCGAAAAAAACGTGGAGGGGCCGAACCGACCTATCAACAAGACGAAATTTTCAGTGGTATCAGCTGCCCCCTGCAGTCAGAAGACAGGACAGACAACACCTGTTTTCTCTTGCTCAAAACTTTCTATCGCTTCAAAGTAAAAAATTGGACAAATGCGCCATTTCCGCCCGGAACTGATGGAACCAATCGCGAGGATCCCCGTTAAGAAAGCCATCATAGATAACGTCCCGCCCGAGTGACGCCTCAAGCCAGATTTGAAAGTTAAATGTAACTGCCGTTCCCAGGCCTCTGCTGCAAAGATGGAGCAACAAAGTCCACCTGAATACAAGTTGCATACGTTTTGCAATTAGGCCAACATTAATCCTTCCAGCGATCATACATGTTTAGGAAAGGTGTGCTGACTATCAAATGTAATGAAACCACGCCAAATTTCGGTTTCCAGAGTCATATTCCTCCACGGCACTGAAAAAACATGAAAAAACAAAGGCAGAGATAATACACTCTACAGAACTCTACAGAACATTGAGCTTCGCAGCACTGTAATCACTACCTGGCTTATTCTTACTTTTCTCCCTTTCCGTCTTTTCTTTCTTTCTTGTTTTTCTGTCTCTCTTCCTCTCACCCCTAACCGAGTGATTTAGTGCAATGATTAAGACTCTGGTCTCATATTCATGGAAAGTGGGGTTAAAATCTCTGTGTAGTCACTCCAGAGGTTGCCCCTCAGTCTGCAAGATCCCGGCGGTCGCAGAGGGTGGGCTTACTGGTAGTTGGGAGCTCCAACGTCAGGCGCGTAATGGGGCCCCTTAGGGATATGGCAGCAAGGGAGGGGAAGAAAACCAAAGTGCACTCCGTGTGCATACCGGGGGGAGTCTTTCCAGATGTTGAAAGGGTCCTTCCGGATGCCATGAAGGGTACAGGGTGCACCCATCTGCAGGTGGTCGCTCATGTCGGCACCAATGATGTGTATCGCTATGGATCGGAGGAAATCCTCTCTGGCTTCCAGCGGCTATCTGATTTGGTGAAGACTGCCAGTCTCGCTAGCGGGATGAAAGCAGAGCTCACCATCTGCAGCATCGTCGACAGGACTGACTACGGACCTTTGGTACAGAACCGAGTGGAGAGTCTGAATCAGAGGCTGAGACGGTTCTGCGACCGTGTGGGCTGCAGATTCCTCGCCTTGCGCCATAGGGTGGTGGGGTTTCGGGTTCCGCTGGATAGGTCAGGAGTCCACTACACGCAACAAGCGGCTACACGGGTAGCAGGGGTTGTGTGGCGTGGGCTGGGCGGTTTTTTAGGTTAGATGGCCTCAGGCAAGTACAGAAAGGGCAACAGCCTCAAAGGGTGCGGGGTAACGTCAGGGCATACGGGGACCAAGCAGCAATCGGTATTGTAATTGTAAACTGTCGAAGCTGCATTGGTAAAGTACTGGAACTTCAAGCGCTGATAGAAAGCACCGAAGCTGAAATCGTTATAGGTACAGAAAGCTGGCTGAAGCAAGAGATAAATTCTGCCGAAATTTTTACAAAGGCACAGACGGTGTTTAGAAATGATAGATTGCATGCAACCGGTGGTGGCGTGTTTGTCGCTGTTAGTAGTAGTTTACCCTGTAGTGAAGTAGAAGCGGATAGTTCCTGTGAATTATTATGGGTGGAGGTTACACTCAACAACTGAGCTAGGTTAATAGTTGGCTCCTTTTACCGACCTCCCGACTCAGCAGCATTAGTGGCAGAACAACTGAGAGAAAATTTGGAATACATTTCACATAAATTTTCTCAGCATGCTATAGTCTTAGGTGGAGATTTCAATTTACCAGATATAGACTGGGACACTCAGATGTTTAGGACGGGTGGTAGGGACAGAGCATCGAGTGACATTATACTGAGTACACTATCCGAAAATTGCCTCGAGCAATTAAACAGAGAACCGACTCGTGGAGATAACATCTTGGATCTACTGATAACAAACAGACCCGAACTTTTCGACTCTAAGTGCAGAACAGGGAATCAGTGATCATAAGGCCGTTGCAGCATCCCTGAATATGGAAGTTAATAGGAATATAAAAAAAGGGAGGAAGGTTTATCTGTTTAGCAAGAGTAATAGAAGGCAGATTTCAGGCTACCTAACAGATCAAAACGAAAATTTCTGTTCCGGCACTGACAATGTTGAGTGTTTATGGAAAAAGTTCAAGGCAATCGTAAAATGCGTTTTAGACAGGTACGTGCCGAGTAAAACTGTGAGGGACGGGAAAAACCCACCGTGGTACAACAACAAAGTTAGGAAATTACTGCGAAAGCAAAGAGAGCTTCACTCCAAATTTAAACGCAGCCAAAACCTCTCAAACAGAAGCTAAACGATGTCAAAGTTAGCGTAAGGAGGGCTATGCGTGAAGCGTTTAGTGAATTCGAAAGTAAAATACTAGGTACCGGCTTGACAGAAAATCCTAGGAAGTTCTGGTCTTACGTTAAATCAGTAAGTGGCTCGAAACAGCATGTCCAGACACTCCGGGATGGTGATGGCATTGAAACAGAGGATGACAAGCGTAAAGCTGAAATACTAAACACCTTTTTCCAAAGCTGTTTCACAGAGGAAGACCGCACTGCAGTTCCTTCTCTAAATCCTCGCACAAACGAAAAAATGGCTGACATCGAAATAAGTGTCCAAGGAATAGAAAAGCAACTGGAATCACTCAACAGAGGAAAGTCCACTGGACCTGACGGGATACCAATTCGATTCTACACAGAGGACGCGAAAGAACTTGCCCCCCTTCTAACAGCCGTGTACCGCAAGTCTCTAGAGGAACGGAAGGTTCCAAATGATTGGAAAAGAGCACAGGTAGTCCCAGTCTTCAAGAAGGGTCGTCGAGCAGATGCGCAAAACTATAGACCTATATCTCTGACGTCGATCTGTTGTAGAATTTTAGAACATGTTTTTTGCTCGAGTATCATGTCGTTTTTGGAAACTCAGAATCTCCTATGTAGGAATCAACATGGATTCCGTAAACAGCGATCGTGTGAGACCCAACTCGCTCTATTTGTTCATGAGACCCAGAAAATATTAGATACAGGCTCCCAGGTAGATGCTATTTTTCTTGACTTCCGGAAGGCGTTCGATACAGTTCCGCACTGTCGCCTGATAAACAAAGTAAGAGCCTACGGAATATCAGACCAGCTGTGTGGCTGGATTGAAGAGTTTTTAGCAAACAGAACACAGCATGTTGTTATCAGCGGAGAGACGTCTACAGACGTTAAAGTAACCTCTGGCGTGCCACAGGGGAGTGTTATGGGACCATTGCTTTTCACAATATATATAAATGACCTAGTAGATAGTGTCGGAAGTTCCATGCGGCTTTTCGCGGATGATGCTGTAGTATACAGAGAAGTTGCAGCATTAGAAAATTGTAGCGAAATGCAGGAAGATCTGCAGCGGATAGGCACTTGGTGCAGGGAGTGGCAACTGACCCTTAACATAGACAAATGTAATGTATTGCGAATACATAGAAAGAAGGATCCTTTATTGTATGATTACATGACAGCGGAACAAACACTGGTAGCAGTTACTTCTGTAAAATATCTGGGAGTATGCGTGCGGAACGATTTGAAGTGGAATGATCATATAAAATTAATTGTTGGTAAGGCGGATGCCAGGCTGAGATTCATTGGGAGAGTCCTTAGAAAATGTAGTCCATCAACAAAGGAGGTGGCTTGAAAACACTCGTTCGACCTATACTTGAGTATTGCTCATCAGTGTGGGATCCGCACCAGATCGGGTTGACGGAGGAGATAGAGAAGATCCAAAGAAGAGCGGCGCGTTTCGTCACAGGGTTATTTGGTAACCGTGATAGCGTTACGGAGATGTTTAACAAACTCAAGGGGCAGACTCTGCAGGAGAGGCGCTCTGCATCGCGGTGTAGCTTGCTCGCCAGGTTTCGAGAGGGTGCGTTTCTGGATGAGGTATCGAATATATTGCTTCCCCCTACTTATACCTCCCGAGGAAATCACGAATGTAAAATTAGAGAGATTAGAGCGCGCACAGAGGCTTTCAGACAGTCGTTCTTCCCGCGAACCATACGCGACAGGAACAGGAAAGGGAGGTAATTACAGTGGCACGTAAAGTGCCCTCCGCCACACACCGTTGGGTGGCTTGCGGAGTATAAATGTAGAATGTGGAATGTAGAATGAAACCACAAAATTATGTTGAAGGTGGACTGACTGCCGCCTTTCAGTGCTACGTTGCATTAAGGATTTGGAAAGCTGATGCTGTATTGTGTTTGTGCTAACAGATTCCACATCCCGCGAAATCAAGTTGACTGAAACCTGTTATGTAATGTTCAAGTGCAGCTGACCCGCTCGTATACCTTCCTCTCCGTGCGCTGTCGCACAGTGGATTCACCCAATACTGCAGTATGTACAACAATATCAGCAGAACTAATGAAAATTTGAAGTCAGGAGAAGACGATTTTCTATAACGATAGTCACGCCTCATTGATTTATATCTTACGCTAATTACCTGCACTAAAACGGCTAGGCCAATAACTGCTCCTGGATAGAGAAAACCAACGCAATAAAGGAAGGTTACTGACCCACCACATATCATCAATGTGATGCACCTCTATACTCAGACCTGTGCCCCAGCTCACGAGTATCGATTAAATCTTGCGCGACCAGCACTCACGAGTTCCCAGGACAAAGTGTCCCTTTTTGAGCGGTATTCGTTCCGAGACTGTCACGCACGAAGTACGTTTGGCCAGGCATCCAGGGACCTGTTCCTTCCCTCCATGATACTTTCGCTTGTAATGTGATTTTATAGTAACTGCGCCTTTGAAAATGTAATTAATATCCCCAGATGACTTGGTGGGAAGACTGAGTGCCTGAGACATGGAAAGCTCTACACCACCCAATATTCGGTATTCGTGTTTTCACGTTTCTGTTTTGCGTTGCTACCTGTCCGTTAT